>NC_030681.2:106147453-106177453 GCF_000004195.4 Xenopus tropicalis
TTTTTTAATTTTAAGGGTGTGCCTGCCATGGATTATTTCATGCTAAATACTCAGATTTTGGCTGTGCACCCCACAGAATACTAAAGCCTTGGAGTGCAGACACCATCAGGACTGATATATATATATATATATATATATATATATATATATATATATATATATATATATATATATACACAAAATCCACAATGGGGAGCACTCCAAAAAACGTTCCTTACAATACCTGGGTGCCAGAGCGGGAGTTGTAAAATAGTAATAAGCAGTGTCAGCACTCACAGGGTTTCATGATAATATCCAAAAAGGAGACACATTGATAGATGCAAATACTGGTGAGTTTTATTGTTCCTACGTTTCGGTTCCCCACTGGAACCTTCGTCAGGGAAGCCAAAGTGTGCACAAAACAGAAATTAAATAGCCAGCTTGGCGCCAAATAGTCTGTTGCCAAGCAACCGAGGCGTAAACAAAAACCCAAGAGAAAAAAAAAAAAGGAAAGAAACACAGACAGAAGGAGACATGTACCGAAAATTAAAAGAATACTTGCAAACATGTGTAAGGTGTTACGGTCACGCTCGTGGGTCCCCGCTCACTACCTGATATTGCCAAGAAAGAAGTGCCCACAGCGCTACAGGGGACCACTGAGGTAAGATCTGTCAGTCACGCGTGAGGCCCCTCCCCCGTTACCTGCTGCCGGCTCCCCATAGCAACCGCGCCGCCCGTTCCTTTGGGGGAGCACGGAGGTTAGCTTCACCTCGGGCCGCTCGTGTGATACGCACTGCCTCACCCCATACTATAGAGAGGCACAGCCTGTAATGGGACCGAGGACGGTAAGGTGTAGCTGGTTTCAGCCAGATACACCTACCAGCCGTATGGTACTTTAATTCCGTAGCAGTACGGGAAGATATGCGGGTGGGAGGTATCGAGCCGGCTTGGCCAAGAAGTGACTGTAAAGGGAGTATATGTAAGAGGCGCAGGTAACTTAGGGTGGGAGCGCACATAATATCGGCATATGCGGATAAACCTTGGCCCCCCGCGGGGCCGTCAGATAGGACAGGATCTACTCGGTCCCCTACACCTTATACGCATAAGGTGATCAAACAGGGCCTGATCTCTGTTACCCCCTCGCAGTGGGGGAGGTTGAAAGTCGATTGCCATACATTTAAAAGTAGGAAGGGAATGTTTCATTCTGAGGAAATGTCTAGCAACTGGTTGGTCCGCTTTGCCCTCTTTCAGAGCCCTGGATACTGCCGAGCGGTGATTTCCAATGCGTTCCCGCAGTGTGGTGATTGTCTTGCCTACATAATATAGGCCACATGGGCAGGTAATAATGTAAATCACATAAACAGAGGTACATGTCAGTCTGTGGTTGATCCTGAACCTTTTGCCTGTGTGGGGATGAGGGAAGTCCATTCCAGTTAGTAGACATCTGCATGTTACAGTCAGGGCACTTGTAGCATCCGAGTTTCTTTTGTGAGGACAGCCAATTGGTCGAGGTATTGAGTTGGCCCTTAAAGTCAGTTTTTACCAGCAGGTCCCGTAGGCTGCTGTTCCTTTTATAACCCATCATAGGTTTGTCCGCTTGATATAGGGATAGGGTTTCGTCTTGACTGATCATCGGCCAGTTGTTGCGGATGCTGTTGGATAACCGTGAAGAAGCAGAGTTGTATGTAGTGGTAAAAATTAGGGGGGTTGGTCTGGCCTCATTCTTGTCCTTTTTTGTTAGTAGTTGCTCCTGTGTATAGTCAAGTGCTCTCTGGAGTTGTAGTTCAAGTTGTGAGTCGGTGTAGCCCCGTTCCAAAAATCTGTTATACATCTCACCTAATTGGATTTTAGCATTTTCTGGTGAGCTGTTGTTTCTGATAACTCTCAGAAATTGGGAAAAAGGTATGCCCCTGATAGTAGCCGGGGGGTGATGGCTGGTAGCATGTAGGATCGAATTACGATCCGTAAGTTTCCTGAAGAGTCTGGTGCCAAGACCTGAGCCGGTCTTGAAAATATTTAGGTCCAAAAAGTCAACATTCTCCTGGTGGTAGTTGAGGGTAAACTTGATTGGATTATCTAACTCATTAAGTCTCTGGTGGAATCTGAGCATGCTATCTTCCCCATCAGTCCAAATCATAAACAGGTCATCGATATAGCGGAAATATGTGAGGATGTGTCCACCCAAAAGGGGTAAGATATGTTCTATTTCAAAATCATGCATAAATAGATTGGCATAAGATGGTGCGAGGGCACTACCCATTGCGGTGCCAGAAATTTGTAGATAGTAACAGTTTTCAAAGCGGAAATAGTTCCGAGTTAAAGTCAATTCAAGAAGTTGTAGAAGAAATTCAGTGGGTGTGTTAGTGGGTGGGTTGGCCATAAGGGCCCTTTTGATGGCCCAAATACCCTGATCATGTGGGATAACCGTGTATAAGCTCTTAACGTCCATTGTAACTAGGAAACTGTCGGAAGGAATGTCACCTAAGTCCCCTAATCTCTGTATCACTTGTGTGGAATCCCTTGTATAGGAAAACATAGATTTGACAAGAGGTTGTAAAAATGAGTCGATATACGTTGATACCGGTTGATAGAGAGACCCTACAGCTGAAATAATTGGCCTCCCCGGGGGTGATGACAGAGATTTATGCACCTTGGGCAGGGTATAGATAATTGGGATGCGAGGGTATTCTGTGACCATATACTGGGCAGTGTCTTCAACTAGCCAGCCTGCACCGAGGGCTGAGGAAATAATATTATCCAGCTCTTTTTTAAATTTGGCCGTAGGGTCCCCAGGCAGGGATCTATACGTGTCCTTATCCGCAAGTTGACCCAGCAGTTCCTCTCTGTAGTATGTATAGTCCAATAGGACAATAGAGCCACCTTTATCGGCAGGTCTGATTACTAAATCTCTGTCTGTTTTCAGAGTTTTGATGGCTTTGCGTTCTGCTACTGACAGGTTGGTACGGAATTAAAGTACCATATGGCTGGTAGGTGTATCTGGCTGAAACCAGCTACACCTTACCGTCCTCGGTCCCATTACAGGCTGTGCCTCTCTATAGTATGGGGTGAGGCAGTGCGTATCACACGAGCGGCCCGAGGTGAAGCTAACCTCCGTGCTCCCCCAAAGGAACGGGCGGCGCGGTTGCTATGGGGAGCCGGCAGCAGGTAACGGGGGAGGGGCCTCACGCGTGACTGACAGATCTTACCTCAGTGGTCCCCTGTAGCGCTGTGGGCACTTCTTTCTTGGTAATATCGGGTAGTGAGCGGGGACCCACGAGCGTGACCGTAACACCTTACACATGTTTGCAAGTATTCTTTTAATTTTCGGTAGATGTCTCCTTCTGTCTGTGTTTCTTTCCTTTTTTTTTCTCTTGGGTTTTTGTTTACGCCTCGGTTGCTTGGCAACAGACTATTTGGCGCCAAGCTGGCTATTTAATTTCTGTTTTGTGCACACTTTGGCTTCCCTGACGAAGGTTCCAGTGGGGAACCGAAACGTAGGAACAATAAAACTCACCAGTATTTGCATCTATCAATGTGTCTCCTTTTTGGATATTATCATGAAACCCTGTGAGTGCTGACACTGCTTATTAGTGTGTGTGTGTGTGTGTGTGTGTGTGTGTGTGTGTGTGCGCACATAAGGTGGCTGGAGAACCTCCTAACTGGTCAAAATCTGTATTATTTATTGTATATTAATATACAAAGTATATTGTGAGTGGGTCCCTAAAAGCTCAGGTAAGTGACAGCAGCACAGAGCATGTGAAGTGAATCAGTAGAAAAGAAGCTGGTGAGCTACTGGGGGCACTTTCGGAGGCACAGAGGCCTTGGGCTGGTACAGAAGTGCAAAACAAAGTACATTTCTGTCCTATATCTTTAGTTAAGCTGTTGTTCTCCTTTAGGCCCAGATCAACAATAGCTGCAGCCCTTTATACCTACCAAAGCAAATAAAAATGTTGTTGCGGGGTATCATCTAAGAAGTACATTATATACAATAAGCAAGGGTAATAATCTAGTATGTTATATATGACATATAGATATGGACATAGTTGCAGTTAACAATAACTGCTTTAGCCAGCACCATTTTGTGGCAGGTACAGGGGTATAAAATCCTGTGAGGAAAGCAAACATGTCTATTTATAAATATCACTAGTAAGAACATATGGTAATTACTTATTTAGTGTCTTTTTTGATTTCCAAAACATAAATACATTCTTTAAATGAATCAGATCCACTACCTGTGAACAGGGAACTTCTCTTAATAGGTGAGAGTAGTTGTACTGAGTGACTAATGTGACCTCTCGTTATACTATTATAACTATCCTATAATCTTATGCTCAGCAGTCCAATGCTTTATTTGTTTGAGGAAATTATTTACATCAAGTAGAAGCATTCAGGCAAGGTTGACGAAATCTAATGTACTTTTTAGATTTATGATCATCTATATTGCAGGTTACCTTCTGGACGGTATTGCGCAACAATGGTTACTGTCTGGCCAGCATTCTTCAAGGCTGCTGCTGCCTGCTCATGAGTGGCAGATTTTAGGTCAACTCCATTCACCTACAAAAAGGTTTAAAAAAATAAATAAATAAAAAAAAAAAAAAGTAATATTCCACACATGGTCTCAAAGGAAACAAGAGAACGCTCCCCTCTGCGTACAAATGACAGAACGGGAATTACTGAATGAAACATACAGACATAATGCGATCCCCTTTCTGGAGTTCTCCACTCAGATCAGCCGGACCTCCAGCGAGTATAAAGGATATGAAAATACCCTCTCCATCTTCACCACCAACAATGTTGAAGCCAAGTCCTGTTGTACCTCGCTGTAAAACAACTTTCCTTGGTTCCCTGAAAAAAAAGCCAGGTCTTTAGCTGGTATGGTGTTTGAAATGAGAATTTAAAAAAAAAAAAAAACCACACCAAAAACATGCACACAACTTGGTGCATTTTAACAGAATGAGACCCCTAATATAAATCATGATGCATGTGAAACCTGCAAATCCTAATGTTCGGTATTTGCAGCATTATTGGCATGTACCATAATTTTGCAGGATGTGGGATTGTTCTCAAGTTAGTATAAATGCTGTTCTTCAATAAGAAAAACAGTTTTGGCAAATTACAAATCAACTTATATACTACAGTCTTCATGTCATCATGGCATTTTCTAGAAAACAGAGGCCTAAGCTTTAACTGGGACATGTCAAGGCACTGAATTACTCCACCCCATTTATACTTCTGCTAGGAGCAGTAAACATTGTTCAAAATGCGTCCAACAAACAGCATTTACTGACAATACTTTTCCCCACTACTTTTGTTAAAAGAAAAAAAAAACCCCACAAAAAAGCATGGTTTGCGCTGAGCAAGAGACTGCTCTAAAGATTGTCACTGAGCAGGAGTTAGGGGTGTCATATAGCTTGGGGGAGGAGAACACCGGCAGGATGATGAGGCAGTAAGCTGGGCGACAGTTACAAAATCTAATGTGGAGAAAAGCAAAAGGGAGACTTCTCCAGGTTGGTGCATCGCAACCAACATGGGACATGATTACTCTGTACAAGTACATTAGAGGTGATTATAGGCAGATACGGGATGTTTTTTTTTCCCATAAAAATGACCAGAGCACCACAGGCCACCCCCTTTATGTTTGTAAGAGTAAAGATATGTCAGTATAGGTTTGTATGTGCTGGGTTCAAATGGAAGAGTCTTTTTTCAACCTTATGTAACTATGTACACACAATTTTGGGAGACAGGGGGCATGCAAGAACTTGTGCATACTTGCAAACACACACACAATATACAATATGCCAGGTATATACACACACACACACACACACATACATACAATTGTGTTTTTTTCCCCTCGTTGTGGGTTTTTTAGCCTGAAAAATTTGTTTTATTGTCATTGCGAATAGCGTATTCACTAACCGCACTGTACAATACCTTTTGTATGTTATTTCAGTGTTTATATTACATTCTTGGTCATTTTGGTGCATTTGGTGCATTTTTAGAGATTTTATTGCATTACTGGTTTGTTTTATCCATAAAACTTATTTGGCTAAGCTAAAATATTCAAATTCTGATTCTGACTGCTGATTACACTAGGCAAAAAAAAGCATTGGGTTTTAGTGATATAATTACATTTTGCATTGTTTTTATTTGTGCCCATGGACATTTTGTCCATTTGGGTGCTACTGTAACCAAATAGATTGGTAAATTCATGGTAAATTCATGCATATTGGGCATCAAACTGTTCAGCAGACCACTGGCATTCAAATTTAGAATGTTTGGTGTTGGTATGTTACAATATGTGGGATATACAAACGGGGGAAAAAATCAAGCTCTGTAATGATTTTCAGAAATTTATATGGGTACTTATAGAAAATATATGGGTTCTTATACTGCAGCAGCCAGTATTTCAAAATTGATGTGCACTATTTTCATTGGGTGCCTCTGTATGCCACAGTTTGGTAAATCTATGCATATTGTGCATCAAACTGTTTTGCTACATTTAGCTTAGCTTTGCGATACTAAAACACACTTTCCCATTTTAGATTTGGAAGAATGTATATTTTGGGAAAATATGAGGTTTTTGGGGTCTGGATTTTGCAGAAATGTATGGTTTCCTGGGGTAAACCTACTGTTCCAGGATTTTGGGCTTTTGACTCTATAGTATGCCGTATTCTGCTGTAATGCTTTGAAAATTCAGTAATTTACCTGCTGGGAGTTTTTGATCTATAGAAGTCAGAAATCTCCATAAAACTATGCATCTGGTATTGGCACAATCGAGAGACATAAGGCTTTCCAAACCAGTGTCCTCCTTACCGTGTCAAATCATCATCTTCCAGCATTCCTTTTGGGGCTGGGGAGTATCGGCCAGGGGATGGCGGCAGCGGATGCCCAATAAATCCTGATGGACTGATATGGTTATCCACTTGCTGAGAATATGCTGAAACATTGAGAAACAAGTGCTAAACAAACTGTCCTCATTAATTCAGAACTGTTCGTAATGTTGTACAGGTATGGGATCCGTTATCTGGAAACCAGATATCCATAAATCTCTGAATTACGGAAAGCCTGTCTCCTACAGACTCCATTTTAATCAAAAAATTCAGATTTTTAAAATTGATTTCCTTTTTCTCTGTAAAAACAAAAACAGTGCTTTGTATTGAGGTTTTGAATTAAAGGAGACATATTGGATAAATGGGAAAACCCCTAATTTCGTAGGCAATTATGAATAATATATGGTGCTGGTTTGACTTTGTGCTAAAAATTAATCCTATCTGTAAAAATGGCCCCTTTATTGGAGCTCCCTATAGATCCTATCACTTCTCTGTCCAGTGTGAAATGAAGGGTGGGTGTGTCCCAAAGGTCCCTACCAGAAGCACAGTTGGAGGGGGATAGCTAATCAGAGCCCTGCACTCACACAAGCACAGACAGGCTTCAGTTCCCTATCAGGTCAGCCTAGTTGCTGATTGGTTCCTATCCTACAGTGCAGTGTACTGAGAGCCGCCAGCTCCCCAGCTCATCCAGAGAATTCAGTCAGCAGGAAGTGGAACGGATGGGCGGGGCTAGTGCGGTTTTGGTGGAATTTCTCAATAAATCAGTCTGAAACACAACTTTTTAAGCACAATCCTTCTATTTCTAGAGGAGTATAATTCACTGGTACATTCATAATTTTTATAGGATATGTCTCCTTTAAGGTTTTATTTATTTTTTAGTAGACCTAAGGTATGAAGATCCAAAGTATGGAAAGACCCCTAATCCGGAATACCATTGGTCCCGAGAATTCTGGATAACAGGTCCTTTACCTGTACTGCTTCTACTACTAGTTTGCAATTATTGCCAGGTGTAAAGTCAATGACCATTTCTTTAAATTTTGCATTCAAATTAAGCTCCAAAAGCGTAAACATTTTTGTGTCCAAATGTATATATTAATAACAAATCTGAGTGTTAATAAACAACATTAAGGATGAACACAGTTATAAGAATAATAGGCAGAACATGTGTAACAAGGGCCTTACAGGGATAAATCAGAGTCATTTTACAATGTTAATCTTATGGTTATAACCACTAACCACAACAACTAGCTAAACTTACAACAAAAACTCTGCATTCCTATCAGCAATTGATAACAATCTTTTTAGTATATAAAGACAGACATTATGAGACTGAGGAATTGCAATTGGTGTCAACAGCAAACTTACAGTTGGTGATATCTGGAGGAGCGTAGTTGTCGTTCATGTACATTGTTGTTGGTTTTGCCACTTTCAAATTAACAAAATCTGATGTATTTTTCAAAGCAGTCACAGCATCTTCATGACTTACTTCTTCCAGGCACACGGTGTTCACCTAAAAGATAAGATTTAAGCTCTAAACACTTATTTTTTAGGCTTGTTAATTGATTTTTCTCTACTGTTCTACAATCAGGCATTTTTTCCATAAACTACAGCAGAAAAATGTCAATGTTATTATTTGTTCAGCTTTATGTTGATAAAAAAATCACCAGTGAATGGAAATATAAAAGCAACAGTCCTTGTTTCATCAGTTTGAGGAGCTCTAAAACATTTATATCCATGAATAACTGTAGCCATTAGTGATAATTTTAAATTATTTTGGTTCAAACAACATCTGATTTATTAGGGCTCTGGCACACGAGGAGATTTGTCGCCTGCGTTTTTCCCCCCGTCGCTTTGGCGACAAGTCGCCACGACAATACACACGAAGAGATTTCATGCGAGTTGAGCTCCAGGCGATCTGCTACCCATGGTACCACTCAACAGTTACCCCTCCCACATGTTTACTCAAGTTTTCTCAGAAAAGGGTCTGTGTGCGATTTGAAACAGCAGGCGACTTGAAGTAGCCTCGTATGTTTTGATGCTGGCGATTTCCATTGGTTTAGCATTGGCGTCTTGTCGCCAAATCGCTCTTTTAAAAATCACCGGCGACAAATTTCCTCGTGTGCCAGAGCCCTTAGAGTTCCCAATGCTTTATTCAAAGTGTGCAGATTTATGAAGCCATCTGCCATTCCAGTGATACTGATATGGTTTATGCCAAAGTAAGTTAGATGTAAAAGACACAATTAAAGGAGAACTATACACCCCAGGAGCAAAATGCACCCATAACTTACTGCTTAGACTCCCCTCACCTCTCCATTATAGCATTGGTTTTAAGTTGAATGTCTGTCCCTATCTCTAACTAAAAATGCAGAGAAGCGCAGCCACGTACCTTGCCAACATCTTCTTGAAGACTGAAGACACTTTGGGCCGATAAAAACCTGCTTGCGTGTGCGCAGTTGGAGGCAGCAGGAAATCCTCTTCAACTGCGCATGCGAAAGCAGGTTAGCTGTTGGTGGTGAGACTAGAAATGTCTTCAGTCAGTAAAAGATGTAAGGCAGGTAGGGGGCTGCGCTCCTCTTACATTATTTCCTAGCGGTTAGCGATAGGGACAGTAATTAAACTTAAAAACAATGTGATGAGAGGTGAGGGAGGTTTAGGAAGTGATATTTATGGGTGTTTTTTGCACCCAGGGGTATAGTTCTGCTTTAATATATTTAACTTACTTAACTCTGAGTTGCCTGAGCTGTTAAAAAATGATGGCTTCTATTGCCAATGTTAGAGATAGTTATAATAGTGTAGCTTTCTAGCTAGAGAACCACTGGGCAGATGGACCTTAATATTTTTATGGTCCCCAACCGATACCTTTCATCAACAGAATTTTGTATAAAAACAGTTCTTTAATATTAACAGCATGTCAGTAATATCAGAGCCCAAGCCTTAAAAATCTGGACACAGCAGGTACAGGTAGTCAGAGAAGCTTGCAAATAGAACAGAAGCTTGAGGTCCTAAGTGAAATCTTCTATAAGAGACACTTTATTGTACACATAGTGATTCTCTAAGCATCACCCTAAAAGCATCTAATTGGAAATTTTAACAAGCTTACAAAAGCCAATCAATAAACCTGCCAATGACTAAGGGATAAAAGAAAGCAATTCTTTATTCACAAAGCATTTTACTGTTAAAAAGATAGTGGCCCCAAAAATTACACCTTTTTTATATCTATCATATTGTCTTTGCATGCAATTTATAATTCTGCCCTAAAAGTATTTGCCCAAAGCTTTACATCACCTATCTGATCCCCCAAGTTCCTCTATGAGGGGGCTGCCATATTTGTGCAGCAGTAGGCTGTTAGCATTAGAAGTTATAATTGACAGGTTGAGATGGGACAGTCAGGTTGACTTAATAGTCAGGGTTAGGAATTTCAAGTAACAATTACTTACAAAAGCAGCAAAGAATTACTTAATAAAGATATCACATTTTAAAATTCAAAGTAAATGTAAATCGCATCTCTGTAAAATGCCATTATTGCTTTACAGAATAATGGAATGTTTAACACTGGGCCTCATACCATCAGGTTTTAAGGAAAAATATAATTTATAAGACCTGCAAAACAATGACACACTCACATTACTATACATTATCTAGTTCTAAAGTCTTTCCTGTAGAGTAACTGGCTCAGCCAGAGTAATTTATTTTTGTCATTAAATAGCATAATTCATTAAAGTCTATTATGTACATTCCAAAGGAACAGAATTTTTGATCAAACCAGGACTACTGCAAGATTGGAAAAGCTGTCCACATATTGCACTAACTGGACACAAATATGTTCATCCAAATTTCCCAAACTAAAAGTGATAAAGGTATTAATGGTGAAAAGTCCAAAGTAACAGAAAAGAGGCAATGTTGCAATAAAACTCAAACTAGAGGATTTTAAAGAATTCCATTCTTTACAAATAAACATACTTACTGCTAGAAGTTTGTCCCCAATTTGAAGCCTTCCATCTTTGTGAGCTGCCCCACCTTCAATGATTTTAGTTACGTAAATGCTGTTATCTCCAGGTATGTGCTGATTTCCTACACCGCCAGCTATACTGAACCCAAGACCTGGCATAAACAGGGTTTATTACACAAAAAAAAAAAAAAAGTTTAAAAATCCTTCATATAAAAATCAACTTTAAGGTGGCCTAAATCCAGAACAATCAAGAAAATAAAAACATAATTCAAAGCAGCTTTTCAATATGCATTAAAATTAGCTCTGGATCATGTGACACTTTAGATTGCACACAGGTGGACTTCATTTCACTAATTATGTGACTTTTGAAGGAAATTGGTTGCACCAGGACTTTTAAGGGCAGGGGTACACGGGGAGATTAGTCGCGCCCGAAGTTGTCTTCAGAGGAAACTTTGTGCGACTGCGGGACATCACAGCGACGCGTATGCCATCCCACTGGCGTTTTACATTCCAGCCGGCGGGGTGGCATTGCGGGGAGATTAGTCGCCCGCGACAATGGAGATTTTAATTTTATTTTGGGGTTTAGATCAATTGTAACTAACTACACGGGTAGATTTCAGCTGGCAATATTGGTTCTTTAGACTGAATTCAGCAGCACCACCGACCAACATCTTGCCTCAAATTGCCCAGATCTCTATCAGGCAGGTTTGATTTTTTCGTTGGGATTAGGAACCGCATCAATGGGTCCCTGAACCAATGGCACCTATGCCCGCCATTTTCATTTGATCGTTTGGCCCTAGGGTGGCCCTTAGGTTGGCATATCGGGAGAAGATCCAAGGATCTTACAGTGTATGGCTGTAAAGGTCCCCATACACGGTAAGATCCGCTCGCTTGGCGAGATCGTCAAGCGAGCGGATCTTCCCCCGATATCCCCACCTATGGGTGGGCGATATCGGGGAGCTTGAAGTTTAAAAAAAAATAATAATAATCTCATCGTTTGGCTCTGGGGCCAGATCTCTATCTATTAGAAATTTAAAACTCACTAACCACAAATTACAGGATTAAACTAATATGCATTTAAGATTGCAATTAAATATATCTTAAAATGATTTTACTAAATCAATTAAAATTAAATCAAAATATTTGTTTCGATGTATTCAATTTTTCTTTTTATTTACCTCCCTCCCCCCCACTCTGCTATAATTGTTCTAGCAGGTTTGCAGAACAAGGTGGATGTTGCTTAGAAACACCTTATGTGAAAATGATGTAAGATATTCCTAAACAGCAGTGTGAGGCTACAATTAGCCACCTAAAAGCAGCAGCTACTTCCTCTCTTTTTAACAGGATACGATTTTGTTAATATACACCAGTGATCCCCAACCAGTGGCTCGGGGGCAACATGCTGCTCACAAACCCCTTGGATGTTGCTCTCAGTGTCCCCAAACCAGGTAGTTTTAAAGAAAAAACACCTGGTGGCAGGTTTTGGTTGAAAAAAAAAAAAAATTTACTACCAAATAAAGCCTCATGTAAGATGACAGTGTGCATGTAGGCTCCCTAATAGCCAATCTTAGCCCTTATTTGGCACCTCCATGAACTTTTATGATGCTTGTGTTAATCTCCAAGTCTTTTTACATTTGACTGTGGCGCATGAGTAAGAAAGGTTGGGGATCCCTGATATACACAGAGAGAGAAAATTAGCCTCAAAGTTTGTATACTGTACTGTTAAAGCTGCAGCGATCACAAAATATTAAGCTTCAGACATCATGCTGTGTAAAAAGTGGAGTAAAACATTACCAGTGATGTTGCTCATAGAAGACTAAAGCAAAGCATTTGATTGGCTGCTAACTGTTGAAATCTAATTGCTGATCACCAGTAATGCTTCACTCTACTTTTTACAAAGCATGATAAATATACTCACTAGTTTGACAAAAGATTCAGATCCTACAGGCTGGCATTCATGAGCTTTAGAGACCATTACCTAATTATTTTGATATCTTCCATATAAACTCCCCTTTGGATTGAGGATAATTTCCTACATTTTTTAACTTCACAACAGTGAAATTGGAATATCCATCCCTACTTTAACTAGAATCAAATACACCGGCCTATGACACCAACATGCAACCCTTCTGGTTACCTTTACTCCCTTGAACACCTGCTGAATAATTCAGAAAATTCTACTGTCTGTGACATGTTACGCTTTGGGTTCTAATAGGATAATAGATCCTAGACCCGAACTACTAGTGCCTGTTCAAAAGCTCTTTTCACAAGCCACCCAGCTCATCTCCTGCCTGCACCTCACTTTTAACAGAAAACTCTTAAAGGAGAACTAAAGCTTAACTAAAGACATAGACTGTAAATGTTATAAATTATATTTTGTGCTTCTGCCAAAGCCAACCCACAGCCCTTTAGCAATGAAGATCTGTGTCTCCAAAGATGCCCCAGTAACTCCCCATCTGTTTTTTTGCTGATTCTGTGCTTCTGTCTACCCGAGTACTGGGACCCACTCACAATATACTGTATATATAGGATATAAATGTCACAATATAAGGCCGATTAGTAATTAACACAGATGATTACTGCATGGCAGCTCTGAAACCAGTGCTATTAGCATCAGACTTTAATCATCAGCTCATTAGGATCAGCTTATATGACAGACAAACATTTACTCTGCTTGATAATTTCCGGCAACCCCTAAGCTTAGCTTCTTAACAGCTGCTCAGAGCACACTAAGCATGTGAGTGGTGCAGTGTCCAGTTTGTCCACCCCCTGTGACAACTTTAATGGACTGGATTGTTACTACTGTAGAGATGTTGAACCTTTAGGGGGGTTCAAAGAGTTTACAGTATGCAGTTTTGCATCAAATTCTGGTTAGTGTGCCTGTAGGCCAAGGCAATAGCTCTGGGTGCAGGCACAACAATCAGGTTTTTGAAGTGTAGGGGCAGATTCTGCCCCCTTAGGCATTAGTCTAAGCACCAATGTAGCAATGGTCATCTCCTCCCATCACATCAGGTAATTTATGATAGGGCTGATGAAAAAGAGCCGGATTAAGCGAATTAAATTGTTCTTATTGTTAATACATTGAGCAAGCATGGGATGGAATTAAGCTGTTATCTGGGCATTCAGATAACGGATTCAGAATATTACTGATATAATTAAAAAAATGTTAATTTTTTATCCACTTTAAAAATCCAATTTGACCTTGTTTAGTGTATTGGTGTGAAACAGTGGCATATATATATATATGTGCAAAACATGATGTAATTATCCCCACAATGGTAATATAGCTTGCAATCACTATTTTTTTTTAATTTTTTTTAAGCGAACTAAAATGAAGGAAAAAAAAAAATTCAAGGGAAAACAAAGTCTGTGAGGCAATGAGTCACATGCAAGAAGGTAAGTTTTCCATGGTTAGCCAGCATAACCTTTCATATGAGTTAGTCAACGCACACCCACTACAACTGTCACTACGGAGTCCTTTCATCTATCTGGAAATATATTTCTGCCATGCACCTTCCTTATGGTTGCTAAGAAACTGAATCACAGGGGTAAAGAAGGCGAAGCAGCCACCAAATTCTGCCTGCAATTCACATTTAGTTACCTGAGAAGCAAATTAAGTTGAAGTAGTAAGCTTGCCTATAAAATGTTTTAGAATATATTTTAGAATATAGTTTATAAAATATAGTTTTATCTGAAGACGTTTTGTTTGTGCAGCAGCAAAGTACACTGGCAGTGAAAAAGTTAAAGAAGCTTAAATCAACTTACAGGGATTCTTCGCACAACTAAGAACAATCCCAGTGAAAATAGTAATAGTAAATTAGTAAGCATTATGATGGTGATTTAGGAAATTTGCACTCACCTTTGGGGCCTTTAACAAGCTTTATGTCCATTATTTTCTCTGTTACAGGCTTTCTCCTTCTGACGTACAGACGGACAATAGATCCTGCCTCTTTTAACGCCTCAACGGCTTTGCTGTGTGTCACATCATGTACGTCCACTTCATTCACCCGTAATATGCAATCATTAACCCTGAAGACAGAATTGAGGGTATTGTAACACTGATGGAATCCACGGAAAGGTTTTAGTTCTTGACAATTGCCATGTGTTATATAATGCAAAGTATAATATATTACATTATTATTATTGGTCATTGTTTATCAGACTCCACAGGCATATGCACCAGCAACAGAGTGCCTCCCAAGATGTTTCTTTTGATGTATGCTGTAGGCTCAGGGCAGTGCATATGGACTCTCATTTAGACTGCTTAGTTTACTTTGAAATGTATATAAAAAAATCTTTGAAAGATTGATTGTCTTATATCTATATTCAGTGTATCTGACAACCAGACAGCTCTTTTACTTGCAAGCTGGAAAGAGATATAATAGAAATCCATTATCATTCAAGTAACGACTGCATGGTAGGCCCTAGCGATCTATAGTAAAATAAATCCTTTGTATACCAAAACTTTGGTGCTGATACCCTATGCCCCGGAACTTTGAATAGGAGTGAATAGGAGTGTGAATTCACTGAAACAAGATTTATGTACAGTCCTAGAACAGAATTAGTGGCAGCAGAGGTCTTTAAAATATATGTTGCAATAATGAACAGGACAAACCACACCGCGTCATTTCTCTCTGAAAGGGAACAGACAATGGAACTTCCTTAAGAACTGGTTTATTGATTTCAGCTATTTAGAATATTGCACAGATTTACTTACCGTAATCTTCCATCTTGTGCTGCTGCTCCTCCAGAAATTATTTTTGTTATAAAAATACTTATATCATCTCCTATGTGTGGGTTATCTGTGCCACCTGCAATGCTAAAGCCAAGTCCTGAAGTGCCCTAAAGGTAAAATTAAGAGGTTAACATCCAAAAACTTGATTTTGGTCATTTCTTAAGACCATCATGATTGCTCCAATGGATCAACACACTGAGGGGTATATTTATCATGCAGTGTAAAAAGGGCAGTAAAACATTACCCGTGATGTTGCTCATAGAAAACCAAAGCATTGGATCGGCTGCTAACTGTTGAAATCTAATTGCCGATTGGTTTCCCTGGGCAAACATCACCGGTAATGGGTCACTCCACTTTTTACACAGCATGATAAATATAACCCTTAGTGTGCATTCCACTTTTAAAAGAGTTAAAGGTGTACACTGTTGAGATTGGGCCTTTAAACTGTAAAACTAACTGTGAACTGTAAAATTATTTCAAACATATATAAATTTTCCCATACAGACCTTAACCAGTTGCAAAAATATGTGCAAGACACAACTGGAAAGTTACCCATCTGTGGTATCGAACTGCTGACAAAGAACTTTATGAATTATTTAAGACCCATGTGCATGGGTACATACCTGTCTATTATATATTCCCTCTGTAATTCTTTAAAGGACAATGAAAGGTTAATATAAATTAAAAGTAAGACTAAAGGCATTCTTTTAAAGATAAAGGCATTCTTTTTTTAGATACTGCACATCTAAATTCCCAGATCCCTGCTTGCTTCTCTGAGATATGGTGCTGGCAGCCTACAGCAGTGTGAAGACTAAAGTGACATCACTGAAATCTCTCTCCCCTTCCTGTAGGTGCCAGCGGCAGCCTTCCTATTCTCTGAACATGTGTGTAACTTGATCCTGTCACCTGTTCTGAGCTACACATGCCCACCAGCCAATCAGAAGCAGATCTGGCAGAGGGGAGGGGGGGAGGGAATGAAACACACATGCAGTATGAAGCAAGGAGGGAAAGGAAGGGAGAATACCTTTTTAGAGATGGCTGCCTGTTCTAGAAAATGTGAAGTAATAGTGACTGAGTAAATATTTGATTAGGTGAGCCAAAAGTGTGGTGTTTTTACTAAACAATAGGAGGACTATTGGGCAGTATGCTTTTTAAATTTTGACTTGCATTCTCCTTTAAGGCGAGCTCTAAAGATATGAATATCGCATGGTGGCTTTCCACTCCAATTTCAAATATCTGCAAAGAGCTAGAGGATGTTTGGTCCCACAATATGTTTTACCCCTTCCAAACCTCTCCTGTGACTAAGCCTTGTGGAGGATTCTCATAGGTCAGAAGGACTAGGGGGTATGGGCAGAAACAAGCAAGTAACAACAGAACATGGGTACACTGTGCTCATGGTTTGTGCAGAAACAGAAAATAAATGTATGCACAAGAGAAGTGCTTTTCAATCTTCTCAATACACCAGGACAAATATAAAAATGTGAAGTATGGAACAGACTTTTACAATGCCTCCATGAATTAATTTGGACAGGGGGTACCCATACCCACAGGCCACCCAATGTATGTTTTCCCTTGCTGTAAGAAAGTTTAATAGCACATGTGCCTGTTTGCTTAGAGTGCCTCTTAACAAAATTCAAATCTCGAATCACTGAATCACAGACTTTTATATCGGCTTATATTACAGCAATCTCCACTGGAAGGTCATGAGTTAAAATTCTCTAAAATATTACTTGGTCTGCACTGCACTACAGTCCATTAGATGCCACAAGCATCCTCATTAGCAGTCACTCACTGCTGGGAATTTGCTTGAACCATTAGCAATCAATACAAGGATGCACTTACACACTTTCGTTTGTTCAATCCAGTTGAATCCAAAAGAAAGATGAACTTGATTAAAGTTAAAACCCACGTACAGTACTCAGTGGGAAGCCAGCACACTTATTTTAATAAATATTTAACATTGTAATGCATGGCAAAAACAAACATTCAAAATCCTGAACATTAACACAGTAACCATAACTTCATCAGAAGTGTTACTCTGACAACACACAGGGCATTTTTTCCCACCCACCTCCCTTTGGGAGTAGAATGCAGAAAACAGCTCTTGAATTTATGGCACACTAGGCTACTGCTAAGGAATGTCTACAGCAGTGCTGTCCAACTGGCGGCCCCCCTCTGTGTGGCCCCCCACCTGTCTGGCTGCTTTGATGGCTTACCTTTGAGTAAGCATTAAATGGTATCAGTACTGAGATTAACTGGCCCCCTGCATGGTTCTCACCTCAGATTCAGGCTGTAATCCCTCTGTATTGTTTAAAAATGTAATCCCCTGTGTTTTTCACACCTTAACTAACTACAGTATGCCTTTAAGCAAACATACCTCAGTTATTTAACAATTTTTCACAATTTATCTCCCAAGACACCATGTAGAACTTGCGACTACTGTTTACATGCTTCCTTACCCTTTCGAGTGTAATTTCCTCGTATTCATATTCAGCATCTGTGCCATTAACCTACAAAATGAGGGGGGGGAAAAAAAAAAAAAGAAATAAGGCTACACCAAAGTCACCCTAAAAGCATCCAACACCAAAATATGTTTTACTTAGATCATTTCTGGTTATTAGTTTATGTAAATATAAAGGGATATGGCAACCCTCACCATACACTTGGGGGCACATTTACTAATCCACGAACGTCCAAAAAGCGTTCGAATGCGTTTTTTTCGTAATGATCGGTATTTTGCGACTTTTTCGCGCGCTCAATATGAAAAAGTCGCGACAATTCGCGAAAGTCGTAATGGCTATGCAAAAGTCGCGACAATTCACGAAAGTCATAATGGCTATGAAAAAGTCGCGACAATTCACGGAAGTCGTAATGGCTATGAAAAAGTCGCGACAATTCGCGCAAGTCGTAACGGCTACGAAAAAGTCACGACGGTGACGAAAAAAATCGCAAAAAATACGAAAAAGTCGCAAAATGTTTGTTTCCAATCCGATTTTTTTCCCACTGGGGATTCGGATTCGTGGATTAGTAAATCAGCCCCTTGGTGGTCAACAGCTTTAGAAATTGACCATGTGCCACTGGTCTAGAGCAGATGGTTTCAGGTTCAAATATGGTTTGTCAACTAAACCCCCAAAAAGTTTAAAAACAAGATAAATAAAATTGTTGCTGCTCTGTATCTATAGCAGGGTATTGTTGTGTTGTTGTTGATCATTAGTATTTAGCCATTGCCAATTAAAACAAAATGGAAACAAAAAGAAAATAAAATGGTAAGCATTTCCAAAAATCCTACTGGCTGCTCCTGGTTTAGGAATAAGAAATGCAAAGCCTGCCTTAAAAGAAACAACCGCTCAATAAAAAGTCTCACCATCAGACAATATGGTCTAAAAGGGAAAGCTAAACATCACACCTGACACCTACAAATTTATTAAAGCACAATTAGAATTTGCTGAAGAGCTACAGTAATACAGAGAATTGTGCAATAGCAGCCAACAAACTATATCAAAATATAAGGTACAGCTAAAAAGCTTTAAAGGAGACTTTTTGTGTAATTAAACATAATTCTAATTAACTGAATATTTTTAATGATTCTAAAGCGATTTGCAAACAAATTTGTAAATGAAAGCATTTTGTTTGTTGTTTGCAATTCCTTCTCAAACTGCCAGACTACAGAAACATTTTATTGAAAGGCAAATAAAACCCAGAACAGCTCCCCTGAGCACTATGGCGATTTATTACATTTTTACATAAGTTATTTTGTGGAGCATCCCCTGCCTCTTCAGTTGCCGAGTGAGAAGAAAAGTGCAAGATGGTCTCCTCCGAAATCTCAACTGTCCTGTTGCTTCTAAGCTTATTGTCACTGGCTCTGATAGAGTTAAGCACCTATCCTCCTTACTACAGAAAGAAAACTGTTTATGCCCTGCTGCCTAATGACTGCATTGCAGACATGACACTGCACTTGTGCGCTTGCAGAGCAAGTCAAGGAGTGGGCAGCAGGGGCAGAATTTGTGTTCTGCAGATAAAAGGGATGTTTAGCTCTGTCAGCAGTAAACAGGAAACAGGGAATGACACATAGGAACAGAAAGTCTGTTTTCCACCGGCCAACTAAAATATTGCAAAATCACCTTGGCTCCTTGTTCTAGAGGGGACCGACAAAAATGTTAAGAGGGGCTTGTTTAAGTCAAGTTGCAAGCCTCTCTTTTCCAAATGTTTCATCAGAATTTTCTATGGCTCCACCTGTTGGCCGAAATATATATAGCCCCTCTATACATATACAATTTTAAATACAGGTAAGGAAATTAGGTATTCAGAAAGTGCAGGAGCTCTGCAGTTGAAGACTCAAGTGCTATCTGTAGCACAATGCAAAGCTTAAGTGACAAATTTAAACTAGATATTGCCATTATATAATTACGGACTGATGAATCTATGTCATTCCTGTATCCAAACAGGGAATTTAAGCTTGATGAGAAATCCAAAACACAAGGAAGATGTGGGGTGCACCTGAATTAATTACAAATAGAATAGTTGACTATAGGAAAATAAAATAAAAAACAAATCCTAAAAAGCAATTCAGTTTAATTGCACCTTCCCACCTAATGGTTGCTAAACATTCAAAATGCAACAAAAGAACTGAAAAAAACCAAAGTTCTAAGAACTGTTTGCACAGTTTAGTCCAGTTAGACCATTGAGTCCAGCAGCACTGTAAATTTGACATTTATGGGGCCTCATTTCCTATATGAATTGTTCAATCACAAAGTGGTCACAGCAGCCAGTGGCAAACGGGTTAAAGGCACAATTGTGACTCTCCTTTAAAGCTGAACTGCTGTTTACTACATAATTTACCCTCAGATAAAAAGGCTTCTGTTACATGATATCATTTGCCTAGTTTGTTAATTAGTACAATGGGACTATGACAGATTACAGCACAATAGTAGCAATGTTTTGTATTCCAAAAGTTCTAAAACTTCCATCCCCTTACTAATATTATATGCATCACTCTCATATCAGTAACATTTTGATTATAATGCTAATTATTGAGAAGAAATAATCTCTGTGCAGTCAATGCAAGCTCAATTACATGCAGAATTTTAGTACCCTGTAACACTTCGTGAACCATAACAGATTGTTCACACTTCATGACAGCTACACAAATAAGTTATGGATTTCTGTCACTAAGGTGCACATTTATTATTGTTTTCATTGTAGTGAGAAATCAGTTATTCATGCATTAAAAGGAACAGTTAAAAAATCAAATTATTGAAAAGTTTATAAAATTTAATGTACTGCTGCCCTACAAGGGCAAGGCTAATGACACACGGATATCGACTACATGTGACTGTATCCAAGTGTATCCCATTCATTCGAATGCAGGCACAGATAGGGGGAGTTTTAAGCGTATGGAGTGTATTCTCGCCAAGCGTTTTTCAGCTTGCCATACACTTTTTGTGGCATAAGCCTAAAACTGTTGTGTTTGCTTCTGAAATGCTACTGTATTTTATATAAAGAAGCTAGTATAGGGGCAGAGATTAAAGATGAAAATGAAGAAAAGGCAAAGGTTACATAGCAGATAACAGAAAAGCTCTGTAGAATACAATGGTGTTCTACACAGCTCATTAATTAACTGCTTTGTAACCTGTGCCATTTAGCTCTATTTTAACTTGAATGGCTGCCCAGTGACTACACAGAGCAGGGCAACAGTACATTCAATTTTATGTGCTTATGCACTTCTTTGGCGTTTCTGTCCCTGTAAGTTGTGTTGAAAAATAACAGATTGCCAGACACGCTAGATGTCTAAAACAGAGAAAAGAAAAAAAAAAAACCCCTGATCAAATGTATTTTTTTCAAAACAAATTACTGTAAACAATCTTAATTAATGAGGAAAAAAAGGTATTATGATTTTTTTTGGCAGCAGAGTGTTCAGGTTACTGATAAAAAATAAAACCTGTTTTTTTCGCCACCATACCTATCAAACATATGAGCTCTAGTACTTCTCAGACACTTTCCACAGAACAAGATAGGAGGTGACAGAATGACAGAGGATTTCATGCCTGACTTCAAATGCTGACATTTGACAGTTTAGTATAGTCATTGCCTAATAAATCAATTTTGACCTTTAACACAATAAGCAACCCTTAACCCTTTTACTGCCAGCTGTTTTGGTCAAAGCGGAACTTGTATTGCCAGACAGTTTTTGAACATTTTGCACGGTTTCACTTTAGGGGCCTTTCCTCGGGGGGACTTTTAGTTTACCCAGGAAAACAATATATCGTTTTTTTCAGAACAACCTAAGCTTTCAAAATATGGTAGAATTTTTGTGTAATTCCAATTCTGTAACAAGATATAGGCTTCTAAAGGTCTAAAAATGCAAAAAAAAATCTAATTTTCCATAATATAAACACACATACTAGAAACAAAAATTATTTTATGCACAAATATACAACTGATTTGGAAAGTCCCATGTCTCCTGAACATGCCAATACCAAATATATATAGTTTTATGGAGATTTGTCACTTATATAGGTCACAAACTCCCAGCAGTACATAACCAAATTTCCAAAGCACTGCTCCAGAAATCTGCATACTTTAGATTTCAAGGACAACATTTCCACTAACAGAAGGTTTATCCCAGAAAATTGTACATTTTTGGAAAGAACAGATTCTGGGGAATACAGAATAGGCACAACTGTCTGTCTACTCCAAACTATCAAGTCGCAATGCTTTCCTAAAGTTATTGGTTTTTATAAAAATTTGTGATTTTTTAAAAAAATTACTTCAAAGCTTCCAGTCTACGCTAAAAACAGATCAGGAATACTAATACATGGATAAAAATGCAATAAAACCACAAAAATTGTGCAAATCAGCGAAACAACAAAATAAGTCACACAATAGTGTAATTAGTGGTCAGAATATCTGATCCAATAGTCACGCTGTCAAAATAAACAGTTTTCAAGGAAAATAAACTAAAAACAAGCAGTAAAATGAAAAAATAAATAAATACTACAAAAAAAAGTTTGCGTATACACGTGTGTACATATGTAAAAGTAGTGTAACAATGTGTAAGTGTGTATATGAGTGTATATAAGTGTATATTAGTGTGTAAAATGAAAAAAAAAAACAAAATGTGATGTGATCGCGTCTGCTGCTTGGGGGGGGGGGGGGGGCCCTGCGACGATCGAGTCGTAGGGCAGACATGACAGCCCCCCTGGCTCGTTGCCCAGGGGGCTGTCATCTCTAAAAACTCTCTGCCGAAGCGGCGCATGCCGCTTCAGCAGAGAGAATCTTTATCTGCCAAAAGACGTACGGCGTACGGCGCTGGCAGATAAAGACTTTCCCTGCAACGACGTACGCCGTACGTCGTTGGCAGGGAAAGGGTTACGGCTGAATAGACTGTACTCTTCAAAACCGAATGTCAAGTAAATAAAAGGGAAAAAAACAAAAAAAAAACCCAAAACTTTCAGTAGCCTCGAAATTACCAAATTTTGAACACCTCTTACCAGTTAACTAAAACCTGTGACCCAAAGTTTCACAAGGCTGCCATACCTATAGGTACTATAAAGGCTGGTCAAACTTCCAATTTTTAACACCCTGAAACCAGAACACAGAACCAGGCCTTGTGCTTCCAACAGTTTTTCTTTCCTAGTTCCCCCACTCTCTACCACCAGCAGCACGTGGAGATTTTCAGTGACATAAGAGAGCTTGAATTAAAACCCTGCAAGGTGCAATATATTGTTGATAAATCATTAATAGTGGCTGTGTTGGCAGCAATTAGAGAAGAAAAAATTCCACCAGCATAACTGTACCTCTTCCTTTTTCCCCATCTGGTGCTCAGTCTAGAGCATATTTGCCAAATCCGGCTGTTGTATGTGGCCCTTGGTGAGTGTGTCTGACAGACTAAGGGGGTATATTTATCATGCTGTGTAAAAAGTGGAGTGAAGCATTACCAGTAATGTTGCCCAAGGCATCCAATCAGTAATCAGATTTCAACAGTAGCAAAGCATCTATTGGCTGCTATGAGCAACATCACCGGTAATGTCTTACTCCACTTTTTACACGTTGTGATAAATATACCCCTTAGTATCTTACTAAGTATATTAATAAAAAATTTGGCCCGCGACTTAGCCTGTGTTTTAGATTTCGGCCTCCTTATGTGATTGAGTTTGACACCCCTGTCTAGAGGGTCGGCATCCTCAAATACACAATGCAAAAAAGTTTGGGCCAGCACAACAGGTACAATGCAAATGGGCCCTGCGTGTTTATTTCAAGTGAAGAAACGATTCGGGCGCGGACCACTTTGTCAGGCATACACACCAATGTACTGTGAGGTCTTATATAGATACATAATTTGCATATTCATTAATTGGTACAAAAAATAAATAAAATATTAATTGATACAATGCAAAACATCAAACAGCCAACCCTATATTACCAATAAAGTCCAAGCTGAAAAGTCCATATAAGGAATCGAAATGGTAAAAAAAAAATCCAGTAATTGAAACACCTGTAAAGCAAAAGTATCCCAGCAAAGGAAATCATCCCCTTGCTAAATTACAAATAGTTACAGTGTTTCAAAGTTCCTAAAGAGAAACAAACTAAGCAAAATAGATGCAAAAAAAAAGTGATACATTAAATAGGCTTGTAAGGACAGCAGCTATCTAGCCCTATTAATAAAAGGAAAGGTTTTTCAAAAATTCTTTCTACAGATTTTGGCAGCAATTATAGGCCGTGCGTGCGTGTGTATGTATGTATGTATGTATGTATGTATGTATGTATATCTCCAAATAAGGAACAATTGGGAAATGTTTTAGGCTTCAAATAGCTAGCAGTGTGGTTCACTAAAATAATTTGCTGTACCAAACAAAGCAATATCTTCATCCGTAAGTGTTGGAATGAAGAAAATTTGCATCCTAGACCTAACTTATTACTAATAACTTATAACTTATTGTATATAACGTATTTTTTTTTTTTTTTTTAAATTTTAAACAGAAAACAAATGGTAAGGAAAGGAAAACTGCATAGCAGATTGTGCTACCATCACAAGACAAAAAGTTAGTACTAATATAGTTATCACTAGCCAACTGTGAAAATGAGAAGAGAGGCTGCTTACACATTTACAGTGAAAGCACTGGGAAAAGATCCAAGCAATATTAAACTTCACAAATACTGAAAATTTAATGCACAGCTTTAGCAGCTTTTGTTTATATGGAAATAATGAGCAAAGGAAAGAGCTACAATACTATTAGCACAGTAAAACAGCAGCAATCTGCTAATTGCACTTGTCTCTTGGCCTAGGCCTTGATAGGTTCTGTTAGTGAGACTAACAGTATTAAAATAGTAAATCTTATGATAATCAGAGTATCATCATTCAGTGGGGCTGACTAGTCACAACAGTCAGATATATATTTTAATATAGAGGTCTACATTAGCTGCTGACTGCCCAACTAAAAAACCCACATCAGAGGGCCACATCAGCTTGTTGATAAAGTGACCCAGACATCTTTATATTATATACAATATCTATGAGGATTTGTTGTCATTTACACAGCTGCTAAGACCTCTCCCCTTTGACCAAAGAATTGAATTTTTAGCAATCCTTGGTAACAGCTATCGTATGGAATGTCGACCAAATACTTCATGTGCCCAGGCCCTAAGGCTAGCTAAAAAACAGCGACACACTAATACTTTAACAGCTTCTTCACATTGTGTTAAGAAATCACATAATGGAAATAACTTTCCATTGGTATTATTGCATTAAAATGTGTAATAATTCTAAGCCTACTAGCTGATTCATGCACAAAACCAAGGTCCTCCAGTAAGACTAGTGTTTTATTTTAGAAAAGAAATAAAATACATAAACCAAAATATGCTGTTTGACTGCTTTTAATCAATAGGGACTAAGCATCTTGCTAAAAATGCAAACTGCAAACTGAGGAAAAGTTCATTTTTCAGGAGGATAAATAATCCCAAACACAGGCCCACTGTAACAATGGGGAACAAAAAAAAATTGTCCTACATACACTGGCATTATCAAAGCCATGATCTCAATACAACAGAGAATCTGAGCAAACCTGATCAGACTGATACCTAGAGCAAATCTGCCTGGAAGAATGGTCCAAATCCCTTGAACTTGTGCTACTTATCACAAAACACCTAAAGCTCTTATTGCAGCAAAAGGTATACAAAATATTAAAATTTAAGGACTCTGTAAACTGATTTTAAATAGACTTATAAATATAATTGTCAATAGAGTGTAGTCATATAGACAGACACAAACAGTAATTACAGTAAGCTTTTTTTTTTTCTCTCCTTACATTAAAGAAAACCACAAAGGGATTTACATAAATATTGTATTACATTTTAGAATTGATAGGAGGATGCTGGTCTCAAAGCACCTAAAAATACTTACGTAAGCTGGCGTTTCCAGGTCAGTGTTAACAATTACCGGTGGGGGATTTGCCTTTAAAGAGGAAAAAATAGAAATGTTAAGATTAATATATCAAGTCACATTTTTAGAAATGTCCTGCAATTATCCCCTGTCCCTAAGACAGGAATAGTTAAGATAATAGTTCTAACTTGACCACTGTAGTCTGTGTATACCAAAGCAAACCATGTCAAAGGGAGTGTAGAGTCAAAAACCCAAATCCTTGTGTTTAGACCAAATTAAATACATTTGCAATATAAACCCATTACAAAATTCTCTACCATTTTTTAATGAGAAGCCTTTGTATTTTGCATCTTACGCTATTCCCCTGAAATGAGCTCTGATCACAGCTCCCGGAAACCTACAGGGCCTGTGGCCATCTTGATGTGAAAAAAAGCAGGTGACTGTTCTGTACCACAGACTGTCCTATACCAAGAGTTGGGGAGAAGAAAAAAAACCCAGAAACACAGGTGTTTACTGGGTTGTCATTGGTCACTTGTTGATAAGAGCAAGTCAGGCATAGATAAGGAAACATAAGCAGAGTGTGAAACACACCCACTTCTCATTCTGCTGCAGGCACTGAGAATCCAGATCCCCAGTTAGCTGGGTTTTAACTCTGTTTTATCTGCTTTGTCATCTAATTTATTTAGAACATTTGTTATAGTGCTTTCCTATCTTAGGGCTATATATATATATATATACACTGAGTTATGATTTTGACTTTACATCCCCTTTAAAGTAGATTTTATGATGTTGTTTCAGAAACCTCTATCATTTGTCAAACAAGCAATAAAGTAACACAGCGACATAGATTCTATATTTCCGAGCTTTATTCAGCTTAATGGAAAAGGACATTGCTAGGCAACACATGGTTCCAGAGCATCTGCACACACTGGCAGGGAAGGGCTAAAAGGCATTCTAGCATGACATGAAACTGGACAGTTAGGCAATAATCAAACAAATTGTGTGAAACCCATTTAAAAATCTTTATCCGCATTGTTTTCTTATTAGTGAAAATAAAAGGAAATTATGTTTAACTGAAATACATAGGACAAAAAAAAAAAAACCAAGGTAAAGTGGTTACTTTCTTGGTAACCTTTCTACATATTCTACAATGTAGTTTGTAAACCTGTACACTGTAAGATGTAATGTTAGCAGTGTCTGACACTTACTGCAAGTCTAAATATAGCATAAAGAGCTTATTTCTACATTTACATTAATAGTAATAGTATAGATAACTCCCCTAGCTCTTGCAAGGTGCAGGCTTTGAACCAGTAACAGGGCTTCAGCATGGTAAACTGATGTAAAGAAAGGCAGGGAGGAGAGGTGGGCAAAGAATGACATTTAACATTATAACAAGAACAGGAAGGGTAGCCCTTTTAAAGCAACACAGATGCAGATCATCTTTACAGCATGCTTAGTCACAAAGCCAGTAATAAAATGTGTTATAGTTTAAAGCAGTGCTGTCCAACTTCTGTGGTACCGAGGGCTGGAATTTTGGTGGAGGGCCGATAATGGAAGCCAGATTTGACCACTCCCCCTTTTTAAACTACACCCACTTGAAACCACACCCGTTTTATCACATGACCAAACTCATATTAATGGTGGTAGTACAGCAAAAACCTGCTATACTCTGCCTTCCCTACCCTGCCTGCCCTATGCTGCCTGTGTGTGCCATACTCTGCCTGCCCTACCCTGCCTGTGTGTATGGAATGAAATGACAGTTCTGCCTTTTGCTTCCACACTTCTTCCTGACCCAGTTAGAGCTGCATTATTTCTGGTCATGTGATCTCTGAGGGAGCACACAGCCCATCACTAAATGGTGGATCAAGGGAAAGGTTATGAAAGGGCAAGATTTACCCATATCTATTTCAGTTTGGCGAGATTCTTTAATAGGTCACTTAACATAAGTGGTTAGTTAAGTAGTCATTTGGGGGTATAGTTTTCCTTTAATTCTAACCCATAAGGCATTGCAAAATATTTACAAGTCCCCCAGACTACCAATAGCACCAACTGATTTTTGTATGCATCACTATTCATAGCCCAAACCCCAAGTATGAATTATATAAGGATGCACCACATCCAGGATCTGGTTCGGGATTCAGCCAAGATGCAGACCTTTTCAGCAGGATTTGAATTTGGTCAAATCCATATGCATGGCTGAACCAAAACCGAATTCTTAAAATAATGTCATCACAAACACAGAAGTTGCAAATTTTTCACTCTTTTCTCTTTTCCTCTTTCGTTACCCAATTTGCATATAGAAATTAGGATTCAGTATTTTGCCAAACCTTTCACAAAGGATTTGGCGTTTAGCCGAATCCCAAAATAGCGGATTCAGTGCATCCCTAGTATTATAGTGGAAAACCAGTTCACTTCATAAAGACACATGGACAGTGTTATGCACACCTTAGTGCCCGCAATCTACTTGTTCTTCAGACAAGATAACCAAATTCTTACAGTGCATAAATGGTAACAGTAAAAATCATTACAGTTGCCTAAATGGTACATAACGTATACTCATGTATACCCAAACACATGAAATGAAATGATTCACATGACTGTTTAGGAGTGGACAATGTACATAAACTATGTAACATTTTGAAAAACAAAAGCACAAAGAAAGACCTGTGGAGTGGAGGATGGGATGACATTGCTCTCAGCAGGGACTGGAATAACAGGGATCACAGGGACAATGGGAGGACAGGGAGTGTCAGCTTCTGGGGTCTAAAAAGGAGAAAAAAATACATTTAACAAATGAGGAAAGGTATATAAAAAGATAAACTAAATACTAAAACAAAAAAATTCACAGGAAAATGTTAGACACGGATATATTTCAGCATGACACAAGCACCCTTATATTGCTATAATATTAATTTGAAGCATTAGGAAAAAAACATCACATACTAAACTGGTTTAAACTTTGAACATACTCCAGATGATTTCACATTGTTCAGGAAGAACATACAATTTCATGGTCACAAATAGACCAGCATAATATAGAAATAACCTGTAGCTGAATGCCCTTACTACTACCATAAACCCTAAAAATAAATTTTGAACTTTCCATTTATTTATTTAATTTGCACAATAACTTTCATGATTTCATGTTTTTCCAATAAAGAAATGCTATGTGTGCATAATACATAGTCACACAAACATCTCACTTACCGCCTCCAGGAGTTTTTTCCATTATAGATCAGTCAAAGCTATTTTCCAGCTTAACGTGTTGCCTAACAACAGCTCTCACTCAAGCACACGCATGCACATACACAAACCACAGACACATTTTGTAAAGAAGTCAAAATACTTATTATTTAGATATCACAGCATTATTTTAGTGCCTAAATTGTACCATTTACTAATAACTGCAGCTTAAATACTCCAAAAACTTTTAGAACACATTTTCCTTTGAGGCATTTTTTGTTTTTTAAAAAAGAAGAGGGATTTACTTTTTTCCCCTCTGTAAAAAAAAAATGACAAATTGATGGCAAATCTCTACGTTGAGGTTTTTTCTTTTAACTATCTAAAAAGTTTTAGGGCTGTGTCACACAAGGTTAAATTCTGGACTGGGGACTGATCTTCTACCCCAAAATCACAGGCAAGGCACAGTGAATTTGGGGCATAAGGAAGTGAAATTGTATGAAGTGCCGGTTTTCTAAACACAGAGCCCAGAAGCTGCCCCCCACCCCCCTCCCCTCCTCAGGATCACTCTGAAAACTTCAGTGCACCTAGACCCCGGTGCTCCATATGTTAACAAAATTTAGGTGGGGCTGGGTGCAGCCCTAGGCCCGGGCCTTTGTGGCCTTGACATAAATCCACACATTACAAAAAAAAAACCTCATCTAGAAATCTCTAAGTCACGCATTTATTATATCTGTACAGTTGATATATTATTTAAAAAAATCCTTGGCTGTTTGGCTCTAACTGCTGTGACCAATCAACTCAAATCAGCCAACCCGAGTGCAGACTTGATTAGCCTGTACTTCTGGTGGGGGGAGCAAATTTAGGGTGATAGGTGCCCTTTAAGTTCTTGATTTGGTTAAAAATGTTTCAAATATATCAGAGAGCAAAAGCAAACAAACTTTAA
>NC_030681.2:108704953-108759847 GCF_000004195.4 Xenopus tropicalis
TATATCTCTTGGTATTCTGGCAGTCTTGTGTCAACCCAACCCAACCCCCGTTTTCCGCTCATTTACACTTTTTGGATTAGGATTAAAAAGTTGCATTTAATTTTACAGCCCTGGAACCCAAACAAGGATTTAACATGATATTCTATGATAGAAGTAAATGTAGCCCAATTCCTTTGGAGGTCGCTCTGATGCAGAAACTTTATGGTCATTATAAATCACCCATCTGAAAAACAAAACAGGGATTTTCACAATAAGACAACAGATCTGTAGCTTTGTAATCCCAACTGCCTAGTGGATGTAGGGAAGTTATAATGGTCTCATTTACCTTGTTGACTATAAATCTGCAAGAAAAATGTATCACACAGAGGGACTGTATAGTCATCATATACCATGCAGAAGCCATCACTACCAGGCTGCCTTGCTCAGCTCACTCCTGCAGCCTTTTGTAAATGACTTCTGCAGGTACCTCAATGAGCTATGAATATATAGACTAAAGTTGCAAGGTTCTTCTAATTACTGCAGTCCAGGCTGTCTATCCAAAGTAAAAATATCTCCCTTCTCTATTTGATAGTATCTAACATAACTGAAACTAAAGAGCATTAGCTTAGAGGTGTTTCAAAAAAATGTCATAATTGCCAGAATATGCATGTCTATAAATGTAATGCATTGGGTCCTGGAGCCAATTGTGTTTAGCAATATGGCATCCCTGGTATTGATTGCAAATTCCTTGAATATGCATAAATATCCACACCTGGTGCTAAGTCACACTTTTATGTGAATCTATTAAGCTAAAATGTTTTATTTGCACCCCCTTCTTAGGCTTTTAGAAGCAATGTACATATCACAATGATATCACAGCTATAATTTAAGCCGCTAATGTTAAATCATTAACGTTCTGTGATTCATAACATTTACCTTCCTTCCTTTTTGATATGGCAGACATAATGTCCCGACATTGTAGATGTTCCTGCATGACTGATAATTCCAAAGAGTTCATATCCTGCAACAAAAAACATACTTTGCTATGATTTAGAACTTTTTATGTTATATAAAAGGTAGGGTGTTAAAAAAATAAGGTCAACTTGCTGTCAATTAAAAAAAAAATTCAGAAAGTGTGAGATGGAAATATATATATATACATATATATATATATATATATATATATATATATATATACACAGACATGCATGTACATACACACAGCATGGAGAGAGAATTTGTAATACCAATTTATGCCATTTTCAGCTTTGTTTTAGATTCACATATTCCAAGTGACCTAAACTATTGCTGTACTGTCGACCCATAATTAATGTGCTGTCTTTGTTAGTGGCACTTAGGGCGAGGTATTTTAAGCACAAAGAACAATATGTATTCAAATGAAGCAAAAAAAAATCAGTGCCTATTTATCCTGAAGTTATGCCATCAAGGGTTTATGAAGAAAACTAATATATACACAGAAGCATGCATGTGTTCAAAGGCACCTATTGCAGGTTTGCATTTACAGTCAAGAAGTGCCTATAGCATACAAGAGGAGTTCTGGAATTTTTTTAGCATGTAGAAAAACACCTGAAATCTGCCTTTTTAAAAATCAATAACCTAAATGCACCAGCACTGGTGCCTGTTAGTGGGCCTAAAATTATCTAGTGTATATTTTCAGGCCACAACTGCACAACACTTTCAGGCAATTGCCTTGAACTTTAAAGGTGGCCCATACATAGCAAGATCCGTTCGCGTGGCGAGGTCGCCAAGCGAGCAGATCTTCTCCCTATATCCCCACATACAGGTGCGCTAAATCGGGCTAATTTGGCCATTTAGCCCTGATGCCAAAGAATCAAATTAGAATGGCGGGTATAGGCACCGTTGGTGCAGTGATTGCATCAGCGAGCCTATGCGGCCCCCGATCCGACGGCAGAATCAAATCTGCCTGATCAAGATCTGGCCTATCTCGGGCCTACCTCAGGCCAGATGTCAGTTGGGCAAGCCCGTCGTTCATACCAGTACACGGGCATATAAGTTGCCGAATTGGTCCAATATCGGCAGCTAGAATAGGCCCGTGTATGGCCTCCTTAAAGTTGGAATGGAGCCATGTATTTGTGTACATTCTTCTATGCAACAAAAACACAGCAGGCAAATCATTTGATATCTTTCATGCGTGTGTTCATTTATGCTTAAGGTGATGGGGAGCTAAGGGAAAAACATAAAACCATGTTAAAGGACATTTCAAACCAAAATATAAGTTTTTGCCTTATAAAAGTAAACATAATTCTAAGCAACTTTTCCAATATGAATTTATTAAACGTTTTCAGTGCTTCAAAACTTATTTGTAAAGGTCTCCTCAGCAAGACAAGTCTGTCAATCTGCTGCCTTGTGTTACACTGTTTCAGAGAGAGTCAGAGCCACCAGGGCAGGGAATAAGAGGACAAACAAAAACTGCTATTGATAGGGTACCCGGGGTACCTGTAGCAAGCGATTCCTCCTTCCGGCTTCGTTAAGCTGTGACTATGCCGTAGGCGCATGCGCAGTAGAGTGAAAAGCCGACTCCTCTGTTAAAGTTCGGCTTTTCACTCTACTGCCAGGATCCTCCTGCTCTCTCCTAAGAGAGAACCTGCTCAGCCTCACTTAAGCTCTCTAGCATGGCTGCCTGTTAAGCAAAGGATAGCATACAGAATCCTGCTAATGTTCAAAGCCCTTCACTCCTCTGCTCCTCACTACATTTCTTCACTGGTCTCCCTGCATGTTCCTGGTCATCTCCTCCGCTCCTCTCAGAGCCTCTGTCTTTTTACACCATCCACACCCACTGCCCTCTCTTGTCTTAAACCTCTTTATCTCGCTGCTCCTTACCTCTGGAACTCTATCCCTAAATCCCTCCATAGGGAACACCGACTCACTCTAGTTAAGGAAAAACTCAGCTGTTACCTTCTGGAGAACTAAAACGTTATTTTTTGTAGTCTTGCGCTTAAGGGCAAATGCCCATACCTTGTGCACTCCTGCCTTTTAATTTGTGCCTGTATGTTTTCAAATAGATTGTGGAGCTCTATGGGGCAGGGACCTCCTTCCATCTGTATCTCACACCACATGGCACTTAATCTCTGTGTATTTATACTTATTTATTGTATTTTTTTAACACTTGTACTCCCTGTGTATAATTGTGTATATTGTAAGATTGTACAGCGCTGCATACCCTTGTAGCGCTTTATAAATATAGCTATACATACATATTCTGGGTTGACTTTAAGTTTGTACAGGCTGGAGTGTGGATCTAAGCACAAAGAAGGAGTCAAATATTCAAAGCAGCAAGAATGCAAGCAGAGTGCAAATCTGCTGACAGGGGCAGGTGAGGAATCAATCATTCTGTCTGTGTGCCCAGTCATATGTATACCCACCAGCCCCTTTCACTTCTCCTGTTTCTGCTATGTTTTTTCTGGCTGACTGCAGGGACATTGTATGCTATGAACACAGTATCTAGAGAACAGCATTGTAGAATATACGTCATGACACTAATACAGCAATATAAATAGAGTGACACAGAGAAAGTATTATATCAACCTAGGATTTATACTGCACAAACCAGTCACAGATTTCAATGAATTGCCCACTAAAGGGAATGGCTACACTAGGGTGTAGATTACCTGTAACTGTTAACAGTTTCAGACCCTTGACCAATTCTGCCATTTTACAGAGTTGTTTGTTATATGAATTGTTTTATGTGTAAAAAAAAAAGACTCAGAAATAATCTTCCTGCATGTATATTCATATCAACCATTAAATAATTTTGTGATTTTTGGCCACTACATTGTTACTTTGTCTTTAGTATGCCTGTCCTGTTGAAAGATGAACTTTCACCGAAACTTTTCTTACAATGTGTCCCTGCATAAGACGCCAATCCAATTCCAGTGTTTTTATATGGTTGACCTAAAGAAAAATTGTGGTGATAACATCATGATGCAGAATTGCTTTTCTTTAAAGAACAGTAACACCAAAATAGAAAGTGCTTTGAAGTAATTAAAATAATGTACTGTTGCTCTGCACTGCTGCTGTGTAGCCAAAGGGGCTGGATCAGGTTTCATAAAAGATAACAGATAAGCTCTGTAAAATACAATCATGTTTTACAGAGCTTATCTGCTATGTAACCTGTGCAATTCAGCCCTATCTGAATAGCTACCCCCATGGCTACACAGCATCTTATTTTTATAAAACTATAGTAGTTTTTCTGAGGTGAACACTCAGCTTTTACCAGGGCAGGACAACAGTACATTTTATTGTAATTATTTTGGTACACTTTCATTTTTGGTTTTTGTGCTCATTCTCTTGCTATATATATGTTTTGCTGTTATCCAAAAGGGGAAGTATACCTTTCTTAGCATACAAAAATGGGATATGAAACAGTATACTGGAACTGGAAAGTACTCAGAATTCTGATGAGGGAGGTACTCAATGTTCAATGCTGATGGCTTTGTGGGCTCTAATTATTTTTACTCCAAATCCTGTTCAGTCTTGCCACATAATATGCTAAATCTGTTATACATTGCTAGATTCTGAGCTTATTAACAGAACAATTTACACAGACATAAAATTATATATACTAAAATTACATACATATATATCAGCCCAGCAGAATATGTTGGTGCTTTATAAATACTTTCTAATAATATATACACACACACACATACACACATTAAAAAATGTATATATATTTAATCCTAAGAAATGAAGGCAAGAATAAAACAAAATGCTGCTGTTATACATAAGACATGCTTCTCTTACTTCCATTGCCATCCTTTATTCTAGGGCCTTCCTGTTCACTGTCAGTGATAATGCCATTGGGATTGTTCTCTGTATCCACACAGCCAGAGACATTATCAGCTCCTTCTTCACTCTCTGGGTGAGAGAACATCCAGTCCAGAGCTCTTTCAAGATTATTGTTCTATAATTGAAAAAACAAACAAATGAAAGAAAAAGATCTTAGAAATTGACATGGATTTTTTAATATACATTAGGGGTCATTTATGAAGTGGAAGATGCAAAAATTATGCAATTTCTTTTTCTGTCTAGAAAACAAATATTAAACCTAGTCACACAAGCAATCTTTGAAATTTTTGATTTTGTAGCCACATAAGAGCACATACTAATGGTTTGGGAAGAGTTGCAGGCTTGCACACACATATATTTGCATAATTGTTTTTAAAAAAACTGTCTTATGGCCATAGCCACTCAATGGAATTGCACTTACTGTGGCTCTTAGTGCCTGGAGAGCATGATTTCTTGGGAAACCCATAGAGCAAATAAGTGCTACAATCTCTTCTGGTGGCTGGTTTAATAGCGCATTCTGCCCATGAGATGATGTAGAGGTCACTGTTCCACAACCAGGAATGATTAACGGTTCTGCAAAATCTAATAAAAATCAGAGTCGGCATAAACATCTAAAGCAGTGCTGCCCAACTTCTACCTTCCACACTGTGGGCACAATATCTGATTACATCTAATGTTTATGGGCATAATAATGATAACATTGCATGTTGCTGCATTAAGAAATCTAGAGAGTCCCTGTACAATTATGTAAGACATAAAACTCATGGAAGACGGCATGTTTCTGTAAGCAATATATCAATCAACAGGGATGGGATGTTCAGAAATACTACACCACCACAATTACAATCACTGATACTGCCTTAGCCCCACAATTAGTGTATTAAGCAACATGGATGTTAGCCTCTTATCTACTCTCTCATACTTGAGCTACAATACTATTAGGTGATCGAACAAGAGAGGTGGCATGCAAAATTTTTGATGGCAGCAGTAACATGTTCATATAAGCCAGTTCAATGAAACACATTGCAATGGTTCCCTAATGCTAATGCAGCCCTTGTTACAGGTCAGCCTTCTCTATACTGTATATGTATCCCTTCAGCCCTCTCGTCTGGCCCTGAATCTGGTCAGTACAACAAGTGTATAAAAATAGTTTTACACTGTCATATTATATAAAAGTAAAACATACATAACAGCAAATAAGCATTTTGATTACACCAGCCACTCCCCAACCAACAACTTCAGACCTTTAGAGAGGGTCAGAGTTTGGAAATCATTCAACTCAACAGTCCAACAATATGTCACCCTGTTTCCTATTACTTTCTACTGATAGTCTTACAGAGAATTAAATTTGGGAAATATGGCCTAATTCTGACTAAGCTAACCACTAATTATGACTATAACTTATTGGGGACCCTCTACCACTAGCACGTTAAATGGTATTTCATACTGTGCAGTCTGAGAAGAATCAAATAACTGTAAAATAAGTTCCTTCTGAAGTGCAATAAATTTCTCTGGTTACTGACCTGGTTCTTCCATGTGCGCAATAATCCAGTTAAATGCCACTTCTGCCCCCATGCTCCCTGTGTAATACACTGCTTTCCGGCAGGCTTCAAGAGGAAAGCCCATTTCTGCCAACTGCATCACTGAAGATTCATCTATGTCAGGATCTAGAAGAACAAGAGCTTCCATGAAGTTCAATGGTACAATAATCACCCTGGTACTGTAATTAATCCGGTGAAAGAGCATTCGCAGAGTTCTTATGGTAACTAGTACAGTACGAACTTTTGGTAATGCAGATAAGTGAAAAGGCAAACCTCGGTTGACACTTGGCTCGTTGTTGCTTGTGTCCCCCCCCCCCCCTCCACAGCGCAATCCGGCATTCGGCTCGCAACCCCCCCCCCCTTCCCGCTGTGCACGCACGCACGTAGGCGCGCGCATGCGTGCACATTGGGGGGAGGGGGTTTGCGAGCCGAATGCCGGATTGCGCTGTGGAGGGGGGACACAAGCAACAACGAGCCAAGCTTCAACCTAGGTTTGCCTTTTCAGTACACTACATGCTCGGGGGGTGCAAGACGAATGCCGGATTGCGCTGTATAAGCTCGAGTATAAGCCGAGGGTTCCTTTTTCAGCACGTTTTCGGTGCTGAAAAACTCGGCTTATACTCGAGTATATACGGTACATTAAATCCAAACTTTTCAACCATTCTCTCCATGTATCTTAACAGCTTGGCCTCCTTTTTGCCAAAAGGTAAATTAAGTGGTTGTGCTCCCTTAAAGGAAGAGTTTACCTCCAAGATAACTTTTAGTGTGTTTCAGAATATTTGGTCTTCATTTGTCCTCGTCTACCTCTTCCCAGCTTACAATTTAAATTACTACCTGACCCTGACAACAAAATAAAAAAAAACAAAAACTATTGCTCGGTGAGGGTACTTTCTATTTAATTGTCGAGTTTTAAACCACTGCCAGGCTGCTAAGGTAAATAGGATCCGGTCAACCAGATAGTTGCTAAAACACCAAGCTGGAGAACTGACAAATAAAAGATAAATTTCAAAAACAAAAAAAATAAATAATAATTAAATGTCATTTAAAGGTGAATTACCCCATTAATGGCTAGTGTATAAATGTACTATATATGCCACAACAAGGGCTCTAACCAGACACCTTCTTGCTTATAAGCTGCATAACCAATCCAATGCCAGGAAACCATGTGGTGCACTGGAGAGATAATTCAGGAATAACAACTACCCATGCTCCTATTACCACTGGTAATGTACTATTATGCTAGCATGGGATTTTGTGTCACTGTTCTGCCAATATACATCCAGTATATAAATGATTGACACCACTGTGTACATGCTGAGATAAATGGCAGTACTAAAGCTGTAGGGTTGCACTGAAAGTCAGTTGTAAGTGTATTACCCCTGCTTACAGTTCACTACATCACATCTAGTTTGACAGCTTAAACATAATACATATATTGGTTAACTAAACAGAATCTAATGCAAACACTTAACCAATGTGATATCTGGGTTTAGACACCAGCCTCCATGCAGTACTGACAGCATGCGAAAGTCCTACCACCTAATTCAACAAACTATCCTTTCAGCCATCCTACATGAAAAATGCTCAAAATAAAAAAGTTACATTTTTTTCAGATACTTACATTCCATAAAGTGGTTCCTGGAATGATCTGCAAATTACAAATGTCATACAAGAGAATGTTGTAATTAACAATGTACAGCATACCACATATGTTATCATTTTAAAATAATCTGAAATAAAATGTAATCTCATTTGCGCAGGGCCTCTTTACCTGTTATATCCATGATCAGTTGTTTTAGCAGTGTTTTTTTATTCAGTATTTCTATTGTATACACCCATTTATTACACAGAACGGCAGAATATGCTGGATCTTAATAAATACTTGTTAAAGGAAATCATTACCCACAAACAATGTAGGTCTCTATAATATATATTGCATAAAACAGCTCAGATGTAAAGCTCTGCTTCAACTAAATGAACCATTTTTACAAATATATACTTTTGTACATGCTTCTAGGTAATCGTAAATAGAAAACTGCCATTTAGAGTTCTAAGGGCCACCCCCTTAGATCATATGATTCATGGTGCACACAAACAAGGCAAATATGGGCCAACTGATTTAAAAATGTTTTATCAATGTTATTATGAAAAAAATACAAATGTCAATTTTTCAATTATTACATACCGTTGGGATCATCAGGAATGATAATAGGAGGAGCAATATCTGGAAGTTCCTCTTCTCCTGATTTGAGCCCTGTAGCTCTGAGATGGTTGATGTCAAGAAGATCTGGCATGTCTATACTCACATCTATTTAAAAGGAAAGAAGGACCTTTACATCCATTTAATTTATCCTCTTTGACCTAAGAGCAATGGCACATGGGGCGATATTTCAGAATCTCTGAAAAGCAACAGCAGTTTTGGCTATTGCAACACCATATTTTCAGGGAGAATAAAACAAAGTAGGCAAACACCCAAAAAGGGCCACTAGTCTAACATTTCATTAATAACCCAACATCTCTTATGTCATCACAGATAGAATATATAGAATGGGAATTAACCTTATCATGTCTATTATGATATAACTTTGCTCATTATTACACTGAGGAGCAGAACAATTACATTTGTAATTTTGTGAATTTTCTACCATGAAAAAAAGCCATGATTTAAAAAGCACAAATGTTGGCTTATTTATCTGCCAGACTGGATCCCAGCCAGATCTCCCCCCACCGACGCACTGAAAGTAAGCTCAATTTACACACGCTCAGGGAAGTGGGTCCAGCAATTAGAGGGGACCCCTGCAGGGGGTGTGGGGGGCCACGGCAGGGTGAGCCCTGCACCACACCAATCTGACCCTGCCAAAACCTTGAAATCCTTGTTTAAGAATTTTTGTGCATTTACAAAAGAAAAAAAACAAAAAGACCTCAAAAACCACACATTAAATACTGTTATAATTTTCCTAAGACATTGACTTCTGAATGCCCTCGACAGCTTTTAGATGGCATATGTTTGTAATAATGTTTTTATGGTTTTTACACTTGGAATATTTTACTAATTGCTCAAACACTTTTTTCATAATTTATCATTTTTAGCACTAAAAAATACAATTTGAAAAAAAGAAAAAACATAAATGTTAGTAAATCTTGCCCTGAGTACTTAATTACTCACCAAGTTTCTTGGGTACCCAATCAAGGCCAAATGTAAACTTCTTTATCTGGACTACCAGGTATTCAGGGAATGAAGCAAAGCGAGATGTCCTAAAAAACAAACACTTAAAATATTGGTAAAGAAATGAGATTACACCTGATCATACATATAATTTTCTCTATAAAATAAACACAAATGCAACTCTATTGATTTAGTGTGAATCAGATTTTTAAGGAACGGCCACCTATTGTGTTTGCCTGTGTCACTACTGCTTGCACTTAACTGCCCCAGTTGCCACCAACTAGCTAATCAGAGAGATCGTATAGATGCCACTCTTTAAGTAGCCCAGTCTATACTCTCAGCATGTTAAGAGTACCCAGGTAAATGTTCTTTCCCCTTTCTCCAAAGTAAATTTCTAGTCTAGATGTACAGGTGCACGTGCATGTGTGGGATTTGGTACAATGCTTGGAACTCTATAAATACAGTATGGTTCACCAATCTGGCACTGGCTGAGGACAATAGAATGGTTGCTCAGGTAATTAAAAATAATAATGTGAAACTATCCAAATGTATAAAGTACCTACTTTTTAAAGGGCAGGGAGCAAAGATATCTTTATAAGATGATTTTAATAATAACACACTTGCACATGAGAAACCCTGCACTCCAAACAGAAACTGCTGTTTCTCTGGCACAATCTAAATATAGAATTGGGCAAGGGAGAAGAAATCGTTTGCTGACACTCAGCACCCTCTCTCTTCTAGGAAACAGCTGACAGCAAATCGTTGGCCTTCAGGCAGGGAATTATTTACAAAGGAAGGAGCACATGTCTTACCTAATGGATATGAAAACTTCAAGGAATTGTGAGAATAATTCAAAGAAAGTCACGATGAAAGAATGGTATCATACGATTAATTTACTGGTATCATACCAATATGAAAGAGTCAGGTGAAATATTTACTAGTACAGGTATAGGACCCATTATCCAGAATGCTTGGGACCAAGGGTATTCCGGATAAGGGGTCTTAGTAAGTCTTAGTAAGTCTACTAAAAAATTAATAAAACATTAATTAACCCAATAGGATTGTTTTGCATCCAATAAGGATTATTTATATCTTAGTTGGGATCAATTACTAGGTACTGTTTTATTTCTACAGAGAAAAAGGAAATCAGTTTTTCTGGATAATGGGTTTCCGGATAAGGGATCCCATACCTGTAATCATTTATAACCTTAACATTTAACAATACTGCTGCATTTATGGTACAAATTATGTCATGCACACCATAATTATGCACAAAGGATAATAAATGGGTAAATGTGGCATTGTGCATGTAAAAACTCAAAATGATTTAACTCTAAAACCAGCATTGATAACTTAGATTCAGTTGAGTCAAGCCTAAGAATCATATGCAGTGGTTCTGTTGGATAGCTAAATAGTGGATAGATCAGCTTTTACTATTAGAGACTATTAGAGATGCCACTCGTTAGAAAAAGATAAAAAAGCATGACATACTTAACACCCGCAGACTTGGCTTGAAGAGCACTGCTCCAGAAGTCAGGCACATTTTCAGGCTCTGTAAAGGCCTGTAAGCAGGCACTGAATGGGATCTTGGCACGGACCAGCTCCGGTGGAGGCCTCTTTGCACTCTCTGCTTCTCTTCTTTTCAGGTCATATGCAATCAGTTCCTCTGTTAAAAGGTAACAAGTCAGATGGCTGCATATTTGTACGAGAAATTTGTTACCAAACTTCCGCATCATATATTCAGCAATATTTCAACATCAAAACTTGCTAAATAACAAAAATAAGAGAAAACAATGGGGCATTTTCAGTTTTCTAAATTATTATTAACTCCAGCTTCCAAACCAAAGTTTGTTAAAGACCACCACACTACACAGAAACCTCTAATATATCACTGTCATCTGTTGCTTTAAAATGTAAGAATAAATACCATTTTTGTATGCTGAAATCAAGCTGCAAAACAGTTTTTTTCTAAAACATTGATGTTACAAATTGTAACAACTTCTCCAGTTTACAGACAGCATGCAGGGACTATTTTACCATTCCTTTCCTTATTGACATCACATGTGGAGGGAATTGTGGGATTTGGAGGATGCAGGCTGAAGGCAGGCTGAGGACAGTCAACTATTGTTACATTTTATTTGAGTCTAAAAGTATTCAGCCAGATGAGCATTAGAACAGGGGGACATTATGTATTTTTTGAGCTGTAATATTGGTGCGTAGGCTCCACATCAATGCATTGTGCCTGATCCTGAGCTTTGAGAAAGAGCCAGCGCTACACACTGAAACTGCTTTCAGATAACCTATAGTTTCTCCTACTCCCATGTAACTGGAGGAGTCCCAAGCCGGACTTAGATTTCTTACTATTGAGTGCTATTCTGATATCTATTGGGAGCTGCTATCTTGCTACCTTCCCATTGTTCTGCTGATCGGCTGCTGGGAGGGGGCTGATATCACTCCAACTTACAGCTCAGCAGTAAAGTGTGACTGAAGTTTATCAGAGCACAGGTCACATGGCTGTGGCACCCTGGGAAATAAAGAATATGTCCAGCCCCATATGAAATGTCAAAATTAAATATAAAAAAAATCTGAGTAGGGAGCGTAACAACAGTCTTGAATATTCTGCATTTGTACACAATCTCTCTGATGGTTGATTGGTGGAATCCAAGCTCTTTAGAGATAGTCTTGTAACCTTTTCCAGCTTTATGGGCATCAACAACAATTTTTCTAAGGTCCTCAGACACCTTCTTTGTCTCAGAATATTACTCTCTACAGCATACTAAAAGTTGATTGAAAGGTGAACAACCCCTTTAAATAAAACGGGGTCTCTCACAAACACCTAATTGTCATTCCATTGACTGAAACCAGATTCTGAGTTTACATTTAAATTATATGATAATCCTAAAGTTAATCCTTACTTTTGCCACATGCAGATATGTTATTGAACTTTTTTTTCCAATAAATACATGACCAAATATAATAATTTATGTTTCATTTGTTAAAACTAGGTTTCCTTCATCTACCTTAAGGACTTGTTTAAAAATCAGATGTTGGTTTAGGTTGCATTCATATGAAAATATGGAAAAATGTAAAGGGTCCTGTGGAGTGCTAAATGCTTTGTATAATGAATAAATATTTTTTTATATATTAAACCTTATCCGCGCTAGTGAAAAAAATTTTTACCCAATGAAAAATACTTAACTAAAGTGTCCCCACACCAAAAATGTGAATTACAACAAAGTGAATAGCTGCCTTCCTCCAAACTAATCCCCAATAGTAAATTCAACTGTTTAAACACAGAGGCGGCGCTCACATCAAATAAATGTGAGCGCCGCCTCTGTGAATAAATATTTTTTGTTAGAAAAATGTAGAACAATGAAAGTAAACTTCTGCTTGGTTGCCATGGGATACTACCCATGTGCAAATTTTCCCAGGCTTTATAAATGGCACCCCATGTGTTTTCCTGTGTGCGCCTCAAAATGGTGGCCGGAATATTTGGTGCATTGGCTTTTAACTAAGCCACAGACTGACTTGTGCAGTTAAAATCAACATTTTGGAAACACTGATTTTTTTACATTATTTGGACATTTAAATTCTCACCTTTATTTGTAGCAGTTTCCATGGGCACTGGCAGTTGCATGATGTAGTCAACTCTTTCAGTATAACGCACTTTCCTTGACTGGCAGCACTGTGTCCTTTCCTCCACTAAAAACCTGAAGACATCACTTGGGTTCTCCGCGCCTATACTATTTCTCTGTAGACAGAAGTAATTTGAGCATAGAATAGCAAATGTTATTATTCATGTATACTCATTATGAGATATGTAGGTTTGTATACAAATAAAAGTACAAAAAGCATTATTTAGTGCAAACAGGGGGAAAATGTTGCTAGCAACCCACAGCAAGCAATTACTGGTAGGCTCTTATAACCACCCCTTTCTAAATTAGTCACCCGTTACATACCTCTACCAGGTTTATAAAGTGTAGAAAAAATTCTTCTGCATCTTGTTGTCTGTTCGAGGAAAATTCTGTATGACCTTTGCTCATTAAAGCTTTAAACATTCGAGTGTTAATGCCCTTTGGTTGAGGCTTGGTAATATGGAGAGAAGAAAAAAAAAAAGAGGGTAAGCACAAGGTATTACAGAAGCATTTATGGGATTTGTTATCCAGAAACACCGTTTCAGCCATTATGCAAAAAGTTCCGAAATTACAGGAAGGCCATCTCCCATACACTCCATTTTAATCAAATAGTTCACATTTTTAAAAATTATCTCCTTTTTCTCTGTAACAATAAAACAGTACCTTGTAGTTGATCCCAACTTAGATATATTAATCCTTATTGGGGGCAAAACAATCCTATTAGGTTTAATGTCTAAATTATTTTTTTAGTGCATTTAAGGTATGGAGATTCAAATTACGGAAAGACCCCTTATCTGGAAACCCCAAGTCCTGAGCATTCTGGATAATAGATACTATACCTGTAAAAGTAAGTAATTTATTTCCCTTTTCTCTGTAACAATAAAACAGGACCTTGTACTTGATTTCAACTAAGATATAAATAGTTCTTATTGAAGGCAAAAGAATCATATTGGAGATCCAAATTACACAAAGATCTCTTATCCGGAAATCCCTAGATCCCAAGCATTCTGGATAACAAGCCCCATACCTGTATGTATATATAATGAATATGTATGTTTACTTTATTATATTATAATAACCAAAATACATGAATTAACCAAATGATAGTATTAAACTAATGAATTACTGAAGTCTTGAGGCTGAAGATTTAACCTAAATCAAAGATTTTATGATTTTTTGAATTATATCAAAAGTTGGAGAATATATACAAAATATAACAATTTGCCAAATACCACTATAATATGATGAACGCACTGTATAAATTACACACAGCAACTACATAAATTTTAACAAAAATAGGTCAGCGGTCATTGTGGTCTTCAGTTCCCGCTGCTTTGGTATAAGTAAGGTATATCTAGTATAAATAAATCTAAAGCAACTGGACTTGTTAAGTAATCATTGAAGACGTTTCACTACTCTTCCAAGTAGTGAACTGAAGACGCTGCTTGGATGAGTAGTGAAACATCTTCAATGATTACTTAACAAGTCCAGTTGCTTTAGATTTATTTATACTAGATATACCATGATCTGGATGAAGGAAAATAGTTATAAGTAAGGTAATTTATATAATTTATATAATTCTTTACAGAGGCCCCAAAAAGATGAAAAAAATAACATCCTGCTTGAGGCTCAAAGGCAGGACTGTGCTGCCTAAAGCAGGACATCTGGCTGCCCTGTGTTAGGGCTGGGGTTGCCACCTGCCTGGTTTCGACCCGGACAGACCAGCTTTTCTAGGGGTTGTTTGGGTCAAAACCTTGTGCCCAGTGTTCAACATTCTGAAAACCTGCAGAGTAGAAATCCTCTGAGCTGCATTCTATGGATGCAAAATCCCTGCTCCCACCATCATCACGCCACCTGAAAGGTCATCATACAGGTAGCACAGAGCCAACATCATTCTGCACCATATTCCCTTTTGTTCGGGTTATAACCCAGCAACCCTAGTTGGGGGGGGGGGGTTGGCGGTATTAATTTGTTTTTGTTGTTTGCAGTTTAAAGGTATCTATTATTCAGAAAAACAAATGTGTAGTGTGACTTTGTTAGTAAAGGGTATAATCAATTACAGGTATCGGACCCCTTATCCAGAAACCCATTATCTAGAAAGTACAGAATTCCGGAAAGGCCATCTCCCATAGACTCCATTGTAATCAAATAATTGACATTTTTAAAAATGGTTTCCTTTTTCTCTGTAATAATAAAACAGTACCATGTACTTGATCCCAACTAAGATATAATTAATCCTTATTGGAGGCAAAACAATCCTATTGGATTTAATTGCTGTATAAATATTTTTTTTAGTAGACTTAAGGTAGGAGATCCAAATTACGGAAAGACCTCTTATCCAAAAAACCCCGGGTCCCAAACATTCTCGATAACGGGTCCCATACCTGTACTATTCATCTAGGGGAAAAACATTTTTTAATAAGATGCTTGCTGTCTGATACATAAGTGCTTGTGTGTGCTGAGCAAGAAATAAATGAAGAACTAAAAACAATGTACAAGATTACCATAAGCTGAGCTGTAATGGTGATACATTTCCAAAACTATAAACATGGAAGCAAAAGAAGTTGCTGGGGTTACTGAAAGGAGAGAGGAAGGGCTATTTTTGTTTATCTTTTCATTGCCAGGATGAATTCTGCCCTGCCCCCATTCTCTGAAGGCTCATTCCTGGACACTTTCTCTCGAGCAGCAACACTCTGTTTCCAGGCATATCAAGTCTCACTCATACCAAGAACCAGTCTGATTCTTAAGAACAGTGGCACTCTTTTGGGAGCAACTTCCTTGCATAGTCCACAACAGATAAAGTATATAACCCGTCGCTAAAAAAATATCTGCCACGCAATAAAATAAGGACTGGCAATTTGTATTCCGTTTTTAAGGATTTTTAATCCCATAATAGGCTTTCAAAAATATTGTATTATATCATGCCAGCAGACATAAGAAATAACCAAATAGCTGTATTCTGGATGGATCAGTAAAGGAAAAAATATTTTGTTCTGTGCAAAAAATCCAGCTGAATGCTGACACAAGTCTTAAAGTATAATTAAGAAGAAAAACATAGCAACAGAGTAAGTTAAGGTGACAAAAAAATCATCAAGTTCTACCTTTTTAAATTTATATATGGTAAATATACAGTTATGCTGTAGTGCTGCTGATAGTAACGTAAAGGAGTAATTATTAAGTTTACGAAGTTTAGTGGGCCAATTATTTCTCATACAGAATGTTTAAAGGCTGGATTTTATTAAAATAATACATTTAGGCCTAAAGAGCCTTTGAGCAGTCTATGGGCTATAAAAATCCTTTGGTTGGCCACATCTGGCTCACGGGCCTCCAATTGGACAGCTCTGATGTAGAGACAGTTTGCAGTTGGTTATAATTATTTTATGGTTTTTCAGTTATTTAGCTTTTTGTTTATCACCTATCGAGATTGAAATTTTAGCAGCTGGAGAACTTCTACCCTGGCAACCAAGAAGTGATTTAAATAAGAGACAGGAAGATGACTTGGAAATAATCTGAATATAAATAATAAAAAGAAACAATAAAATGTATTCCTTAAAGAGCAGTAGTTTTTTTCACTTCTGCGTCGGTGACACACATTTGAAAGTGATAACGAAGAGAAGAAAAAGGCAAATTATTCAAAACCATAAAAAATAGAGACCAAAACAAAAGGACATTCTATAACATACTAAAAGTTTCATGATTAATATGTGGAAACAAGAGGTTCTACTTCAAATGACACAGTTGTTCCACAATGGTAGAAATAAACACATTCTAATCAACTATATGCTTGGTTTTGCAAAGTAATATGCTTTATATCAGATATGGGGGTACGTTTATATACTAACCAAGATTAAAAAAAAGAAAAAAAACTTTTATTTGGCAAGAACCTTTAAATCTCTAAAAAGAGGAGTCAAGGTAGCTTATTTACCAAGAGAGAACAACCAAAACGTCACCCTGTTTAGCCAAGATGTACCCAATGCTGTTTATTTAATATTTGCTTTGCTAGTTGTCCCCTGAATCAAAGGGCTTATCTGAGGTTTCTGCAAATCGCACATTGGTGTGATACTCTCCATAAATGACATTTAATAAGACTCCACTGTGCATTAGTGAAAGCTTGCATCTGTTCATATCCATAACTCACTCTACCTTTGGCAATTCTCAGATTAAATACCTTGTGTTCTTCTTTCATCACCTGCTCGATTAGCTCAGATTTCATTGGAGGTTTGGAGAACTGTCCTGACAGCAGACCATGGCCAAGTTTAGCCCTAAGCAGAATCATGAAGAAAAACCATGAAAACATGTCAGTGAGCTTTATATTTTGAAGTGAGCTGACATACAGTTGCTGTGCCTTGCCACTGTCAGACCTCACCAAGCATTACTTACAGATTAAAATTATTATATGCATAAATGGAACATGATATCTTTTTACATTAACTACTTCTCATTAAGCCCAGAAAGGTCATCCTAAGGCACTGGTTGTCAAACTTTTATTATCTTTTATTACTTTTATTAGTTCTCCTTGAAGTTCCAAACCATGGCCAGGCCCCCCTTTAGTTCATAAAAATTTACAGATATAGAAAACAATTAATTTACCATTCGCTCAGCCATAGTTCTAAAAATATATAGCACAGCATATACATTTTCAACCCAAAATCTCTCCTGAATTGATCTTCTAGCTAGGTGTTCTGGTGTGCCACCCTGGTACTGATCCAGGCCCAATTTGGAAACCATTATTCTAAGAAAAGAGAGGAAGTGAGGAGTCTGCATAAAGATCTACTCTTTATATTTATGCCACAAGAGTACAGGCAATACAAAGGAGAGAGCAGGGCCCAATATCAAATAGTTGGCTAGGTGGGTGATTAAATCATTCTATCTCCTCCCATGATATCCAGAGTCCAGACAGAAAGAAATAGTGAAATAGTGAAAGAAGTTGATGCTACTCTTATCTTTCCCCTTATTCCTGATTGTTTTTACTGCAAAGAAATTATATTTTAATGGGGCTACAAATGTTTTTGTCTACATGAAAAATACATAGTTTTTGAGTTTTTGTAGGGTATTTCAGAATTTTATAATATCTACTGGTCAAGGTGAACAATGGTATCTATTGCTTACATCTGTGTGCTGAAATCCTGTGTTGGGTCCAGAGGTGCATAATCAAATATTCGTGTAAGGTTCCCCACATATCTAAAAAATAAGACAGGGAAAAAAATATTAATACAAGAGAGAAGTGGGATGTAAAAAATTCATGTACTGGTGTAAAACAATAAAACCTTGCATCTGATTTAGTATTTATACTAAATTAAATTATACAATTATAAATTGTTTACATGGCACATGAGGAAGTCATGGAATATCGTCTTATCATACTTGTCTGTGTGAAAAACTAACTTGATCTACCATTTCTTTGTGCAAATAGTGGAATATAATGTTTACATGGCATCAGCGGAAGCTACTAGCAAGAGTGCCAATAAGCACAGTTAACTGTGTCAATATTCCATGCCCAGAGGTTAAAAAGAAAGAAGTCAACGCAGAACAGTGTCAGACTGGGGTGCCAAGGGCCCACCAGAAAACCCTTAAACCTTACGCCTACTCTCCCCTTCTCTGTTCACTTTTTACATACTATTATCTATCCTTTCCTCCATTTCTTCACATATAGGGGCACATTTACTAATCCACGAACGTCCGAAAAGTGTCCGAATGCGTTTTTTTCGTAATGATCGGTATTTTGCGATTTTTTTCGTAAATTGTCGCGACTTTTTCGTAGCCATTATGACTTGCTCGTAAATTGTCGCGACTTTTTCGTAGCCATTACGACTTGCGCAAATTGTCGCGACTTTTTCCTAGCGGTCGCGCCGAGTACGAAAGTTTCAGATTCATTCAAGCTTCAGTATTGTGACTTTCCTTGGGCCAGGTTGGAGCTGCAGAGTGCCATTGAGCCCTATGGGAGACTTTCCTTGGGCCAGGTTGGAGCTGCAGAGTGCCATTGAGTCCTATGGGAGGCTTCCAAAATCATGCAAAGTCTGAAAGGTTTGCCCGCCGTTTACGAACGCTCAATACGAAAAAGTCGCGACAATATACGAGCAAGTCGTAACGGCTATGAAAAAGTTGCGACAATTCGCGCAAATCGTAACGGCTACGAAAAAGTCGCAACAATTTATGAAAAAGTCGTGACGGCGACGGAAAAAACACAAAAAATACGAAAAAGTCGCAAAATGTTCGTTTCCAATCCGATTTTTTCCCGTTCGGGATTCGGATTCGTGGATTAGTAAATCAGCCCCATAGAATTGAGTAATGTCCATGGTATAGGCATAAAAGGCAAATGGTTGTGTGAGCAAGAGGGCCACCTGACACATGGGCCTACCGGGAGTTTTCCTGGTATCTTGGTGGGCCAGTCCCACACTGTTGCAGAGAGGGTGGAAAGAGTGGTATTCTATTGCATACATCTATACATGCTGCCAAATTATTCTTTCTGGGTCTATTTGCTCATATTAGGTCTCCCTGATCTGGGAGAAATGAACAGAACACAAATGAAAACACTTCCACTACTAGATATTTTCTACCTTATTTTTGCTTGCATGTGTTTACCATAATGCATTAATGTTTGTAATCCTGGAATAGTTAGATGGTTTACAGAAGAGGTACCTGAAATTAGCATGCAAAAATATATTTAAATATTACCAGGGCACAGCCATTTTTTTAGATTTCCATCTGGAGTGTGAAAACAGATTAAGGGGCACATTTACTAACCCACGAATCCGAATTGGAAAAATTCCGATTGGAAAACGAAAATTTTGTGACTTTTTCGTATTTTTTGCGATTTTTTCGGCGCCTTTACGACTTTTCGGAAATTGTCGCGACTTTTTCGTTACCAATACGATTTTTTTCGTATCCATTATGATTCGCTCGTATCTTGACGCGACTTTTTCGTATTGAGCGCTCATAAGCGGCGGGCGAAACTTTCAGACTTAGCATGATTTTGGAAACCTCCCATAGGACTCAATGGCACCCTGCAGCTCCAACCTGGCCCAAGAAAAGTCACCATACTGAAGCTTGAATGAATCCGAGCGCTACGAAAAAAATCGCAACATTTTGCGCAACTTTCGGAATGGCTACGAAAAAGGCGAGAAAAGTTTTAACGCTCCGAAAAAAACAGTAGCTTGTACTTGATCCCAGCTGAGACATAATAAATCCTTATTGGAGGCAAAACAAGCCTATTGGGTTTATTAATTATTTAAATGATTTTTAGCAGACTTAAATTGTTGAGATCCAAATTACGGAAAGATCCCTTATACGGAAAACCCCAGGTCCCGAGCATTCTAGATAACAGGTCCCATACCTGTATGTCATTTTTGGTCTATAATCCAAAATGCCACATCACATATTTATATCTATGACCACAGATTTAGTGATGTGCATCAGCCCTAACCTGCCTGCTCCTAACCCAACCCGGGAATACACCTCTATTTTGACTTGTGTCTGACCTGCCCCATCTCTGTGTCATGAAGGGGGCGGTGCAAGCGCACACCTATAAACAGAGGCTATCATAGGCAGAAATGGGGTACAGTAAGGACACAGGCAGGGCAAAAGGAAGCCTGAACCCACCTACAATCCACAAATCTTTTGCTAATGTTGGCCAAACCCACCCGACTTGTGGGTTTCAGGCTGGTCTGCACACCACTACATAGAATTAATTCCATGAATTATGGTTTGAATAGGAAGACTGACATTTACAGATTTCAGACTAAACTAAAGAATGCACCATCTAAAACGGATAGACCTGCACATCAATCAAAGAAGACCTGTTTAAAATACCAGTCAGATCTCCACTAAACTCTAGAGACAAATTGGTTTGCTTGTTGCATTAATTTGCAATTTTATGTACAGGCTATAGAATGCTCCTTAGTTTAAAAAATTAAAGGATCATAACATGGGTTGACACGTGGAATTCTAATCTAGAGAAAAACCACATGCTCTCAGCTGTACTGTAGTGGTCACCTTTGTAATGACATATGAAACAAAAAATACAAAGAGTTCCAATACATTCAAGGATACTCACGCTCTCTGAAACTCAGGGATGCTAAAGATGACTTGCATCACTGTAGTGAGGTAGGAGCTGTTCCCAAGGTTTTTAATGCCAGTGTAGCCAGAGCCAAACATTGGCTTTAACTTTAATCCAGTTTCTTGGATAACCTCCCACTCATTAACTCTTGGTTTGACTTCATTGTCCAGGACACCATTCTCACTCTAAAAGAGAGCCAATAAGCATCATGTCAACAAGAAAACGCCGAGAGGTCATAATCACTAAATAGGGATCATGTCTTTACAATTGCTATTTATTTATAAGCATCATGGTGCTTAGATGAGATACCTCCTAATACAGACTGGTTATGCTACTATACAGTAATGCATTAAACTGTGCTTTGTAAAAGACCTCTATAAACATAAGGATGATCATTATTAGTAAGAAAACACGTACTCCCTGCATCTGCAGCATATCAATGCCAAAGTGCGCAAGGTGCTTGGCCAGGTGGGGATCTATAACTGCTTCCTCTTCATCAAAGGAATACACATCTGCAATGACCAAACGATAGTGCGCAATTAGATATATTTATTAATATTTGCATAGATGGGGTCATCAGCAAAGCATATTTTAAATTTACATGATCATCTCTCCAATAGCGTATTGCAGGTATAGAACCTATTATCCAGAATGCTCAGGACCTGGGGATTTCTGGATATGGGGTCTTTCCATAATTCAGATCTCCTACCTTAAGTCCACTAAAAAATATTTAAACAGTAATTAAACCCAATGGGGATCAAGTACAATGTACTGTGTTATTATTACAGAGAAAAGGGAAAACCAATCGGCCAGATCTCGATCGGGCAGGTTTAAAAATCTAGTCGGATCGGGGACCGCATCGGCTCGTTGTTGCGGTCCCCGGACCGACTTTTCCTATGCCCGACATTATAATTTGATCGTTTGGCCCCAGGGCCAAACTATCGAATTAGCCTGGATTCTCCTGATATCGCCCACCCGTAGGTGGGGGATATCGAGAGAAGATACGCTCGCTTGGCGACATCGCCAAGCGGATCTTAAGGTGTATGGGCACCTTAAGACATTCTGTAACATTAACAATTTACATTAACAATTAACTAAGAATGGAGAACTGAATAGTACAATTTACTCTGCAAGATCATGCAAATATTAAATTGGCTAAACAGTAGAAAAAAAGTAGAAACCAAAGTAGAAAATTTGAATGTAAATTTTCTCAATAATGTTGCTGCACTGTTTACTTTTAAAGGACAATGTCATTTTAAAGATAAAGCATTTTTCTAAAGCGGTTTGTCGAGTTCTTGTCAGTAATTAATGCTTCAATCTATGGGTTATTTATGGGCTAATTATGCAGAGAGACCATAATAGCAAATGACATGACATGGGGTCTGAAGAAATAGGAGGTAGAATTTAAGCCTGAGACCCTAGTGTAAGATCAAGTGTCAACAGTAGATCTGGAATGTAAAGCAGATAAAGACTGATGTTTCTGTTATTTTTCAATATTTTGGGCCCTGCGCTGCAGAGAGATTTAGTTTGTTGCAATTCATAAGCATTTGATATTGAAATATTTATTAGGGCTCTTATACAATATGGCCCTGTCCCTCCCACCTACTCTAAATGTGCTAAAGGTCAAGGTAACAGTGCTAGAGGTCAGGTTACCCTAAACAGGCAGAATGTAAGCTGCTGTTACCCAGGTAATGAATAATCCAAGAATGAAAAGAATATATTGCAACTAATAACAGATGTTGTCCCAGAATCATTTTCTCACCTGCCCCATCTGGAGTGATACTTCCTAGTCTTACTGCCAAAGGGTAGCCCATTTGCTTATGGTGTTCAAGAGCGTGTCCGTTCCCACCACTGCCTGAACAAAACCACCTTCCACACATAATGGAGCCATCTGTCAAGTTCAACCACAGGTTCTCTTGGAGATCACACTTGGAGCACTTCCAGCCACTGAGAAACAGGCTACTTAATTAACAAGTTCAAAAATTTGGTAAACACTTTTCATACAACATAGCACTAGTAAATCTGCGGACACTGCCAGACTTAATATTTTATATAGCAAAACTTTATACAAATGTTTAGAGCAATATTTAGGGCAAAATGTTTGCACTATACAGCTAAAAAAAGGGCTAAGAATGACAGTTTCCACTCCTTGCTACTTCATGACAGTTACCTTGGTGGAATCTTCACACCATTATCTATTTGCACAAGGTTGTTTGCAAACTTTGAAACCTGGAGTTCTTCTTCCCATGATTCTTGGTCAAGCTTTCTATATGGAGACTTTGAATTGAGGACTGCATCACAGGCTATTGTTACCTGCAAACAAAGTGGGTTAAACCTTCAAACACTTTTGCATCAAAGCAGATAGAAGGATGGTACATAAAAAGGATTTCTCACATTAAACTCTATGGGAGGTGGAAAGGGACAATTCATAGCTCCTTGACAACACACTAAAAAATAAAGCAGATAAAACACACAAAATTTGCCCCATTTTATATAAGCCTCATAACCCACAAAACAATTTGACTTCCGATTAAAAGTGGAGGTGCACTGTCATCTGCTTTTAGCATCATCTCTTATGGCAGGCAGTAAATGTGATTCTGGCTGTTTTGACTGTATATGAGTTTAGGATTTAAGCACCAACACATTTGGGGTTGAGATACAGGTTTCTGCCCCCTAATGACAGACACATTCAGTTACATGACACAGACTGCACAGCCACTTTCAGGCCCCACTTCTTCAGATGAAAAACCACAAAGGGGAATGAGTCAAAGGTCCATTGCACATTGGTCTTAAAAGATTATTTTTTTAAAGCATTAATGTGTGATAATTAATAGGTAAAATGCTATTCATGATGCGTGCAGTAATCATATGATAATGGTAGATGGGATATCTTTGGCTGTCATTTTTTGTAGCTCAGGAAGTAATGCCATGGAAAATAATGTATATAAGTCTAGGTTATGGTTGCCTCCCAGGACACTAAAGATCACAGGCACTAAACTGATGCATTTACCATTGACCTAAGGCTGATGCCACGCGGGGCTGATTCTCGGCCTGCGTTAGCCTCTTACCTTGCCTGCACCCGAAAGCATTGTGTCCACCTGGGTACAGGCAGAAGCAGCAAATATTGGCTCTGAGATGTAAACTCTCAGCAAGTCTACCGCAGCCCCATGTGACATCAGTCTAGTACTTCTAAACCCTTAACACACAAGGTGTTTTGTCTGTCGCTGCCCTCAGGCAGAGAGAAGCAGCAGCAACCAAAATGCCCCTCTCAACCTAGTGCTTGGTTTCCACTTCCATCACTATTCTATGTCCATTCAAATGCACATGTGTCATTCACTAGTATAAGGAGCTGTAACAGGTGGAGAGGGGTGTTTTGTCAGCCACTGTTCTTAGCCTGAAGTCAGCTGTTCACAAAACACCCCATGTGCCAGAGGCCTAAACGTAAACAAGTATTTTAGTAACAGTAGAAGCAGTCATGCAGGCCTGCAATGCCCAATTTGCATAGCATGTAACAGATGAGCAGCTTAGAACACAATGCTGCTCCAAGTAATCTGACTGTTTGGCGTTACTTGCACTTCAAATGCAAAGGGTCTTCACACTTCACAGAGTAAATATGACATTTCCCATTTGTCAAGGGATTACCGTACACAAATCTATTTGCAGACCATAGATAAAAAAAAGGGACTAAAAAAAGTCCCAAAAAGGAAACTCATGAGATGCAAATATTGCTTGGTTTGTGTTCACACTGTACAATCCCACTCAAAGTCACTGACCAATGCGGGTAGCTCTTCTATATTAGGTAAGGCAATTTCAAAGTGATCTGGGAATATAACAAGTTTTGCTTCATCTTCGTATTCATAATCTTCAGTGTTCATCTCGGTGTTATTTTCTAGATCTGGAAAACACAGGGGTATTAAGCTCAGCAACATAAATATAAAACATAATTTATCTAAATCAATGCATGGAAATGAATAAAGAAAAGATTCTTCTTTTTGCACCAAGTCACCTAAAGTTTATATTTACAAAATAAATGGGAGAAGTCCATAAGTATTTGTCCCTGTGTTGCCTAGTCATAGATCTAATGTCCATAAGAACAAAGTACATATACCTTATTATTACCAGATATAGCAACAGAATATGGCTTGAAGCATTACTCAGAAAGAAGTGGTTTGTTATACAGTACTGAAAAGTGTGAAGATCCTACTCTATGGAAAAAAATAATCTTGCTGCTTGCCCAATACTACCAACATGAAATAGCTAAAAGTTCATGTACTAAGCAAACATGCTGCTTACCCATACATCTAAAATCAGTGCTTTACTAATATCTATAAAATCTCATTTCATCAATTCATTTAAAATCTAGGACTTCAAACAAAGTTGTTTCTACCTTACTGATAAATAAAAACCAAACACTGTTTAGACTGCACTGAATTGATGTGCCACATAATAAAATGGAACCCTCACTGATTGAAGTGAATTTGGTTGGAGGGAAACTAAATCAGATTAGTAAAATTCAGATTGTTAAAATTAATTTGGAGAATCATCTGAGCCCACAGATGAGTTAGGTTCAGAAGGAAATGGTTTCTGATGGAACAGAACAGCTGACCGACTTATAGGTGACAGTGCACTGGAAAAATAACAGAGGAGGTAGAAGAAAGGAGTGGTGCCTGACTGGACATGCCTGTTTCAGAATTAGATCAGTTACCAGCTGAAGAGTGAATCAAGCAGCTATAATTAGCTCTTAGTTAGGGAATGCTAATAGGGGCGCCAGATAAGAAAGGTTCCTCTTGTTTCTTTGCTGAGATTTTCCACTTTTTGACAAGGTTTGCCTTAACTAGGATTGTTGTGCCTGATAAATGTATATAGAAAACTATTTTAAGAAATAAGAATGGGAACATTATATAGAACGGAATAACACAGATAAGTATTACAGATAGTATAATCATATTAAAAAGTGCTTTGCAATTTTAAAACAAATTAAACCTGTGCTTATTTAGTATACTCCAGCTTTCAACAATTGTTATACATGTTTGTAATGAAGATAAATATAAAAAGCAGTTTACTTTACCTAAAAATAGTCTCCCATTTATTCTTTTTGGAAAGGCCCCGCCTGATGCGCCAGTTGCTTTCTAAAATGAAATAAATGAATTCTAGAAATGTTGCAATAAGCAGCCGCAAAATAGAATTAAGTTACTGATAAAAACATACATCAAAAGTTCTTTTACCTCTAATCAGTATGTTACAGGTACAAATTATCTATAATATCGTTGGGTCTGCCCTGCTGGAATTTTGAATTTTCTGATTGGCTCTTCAACTCTGTGCAGTTTCACAGTGAGGGAGCAGTGCACAAACTGAACATTTTCTTTATGCCTAATCAGGTCAGGAATTTCCAGACCAATATCCATGTCCACCCCAGACCACTGTCACCAGAGGGAACAGGTCTGGTAAAGTTCTAAAAACCTAGGCAACTTGTTTGGTCAGTTTCGTTTATGGTCTTGAAGGCAAGGCCATAGCCCAACCTGGTCCAACAAGTTGCCTAGGTTTTTAGAACTTCACCAGACCTGTGCCCTTTGGTCACATATTATAGAGTAGAATAGCTGGAGATGTTACTGTGGGGAAAAGCCTGGTGATTTCGCCCTGACACCGCATTCACAGGTTTCGTGGGTTGACCACTAGTATAAAGTATACACCTTCCTTGACTTAGATAGGCTCAATGGAAGTTCTGACACAAAGTACAAAAAAATCAAAAACAAGCTAATGTTGAACTTTTGTGCCTAGTGTTCACCATCATCATGATTTATATACCACCTTTAGACAGTAAATTTGTAACTAAGTTTACATTAATACCAAATATAATGTTCCAAATTCTGTTCCCTATGTAAATACTAGATGAAAGGTACATGAAAAAAATGCATAAATTGCATTAGTGATTATTCCTCCCTGGCTCCATGTTCCAGTTTCATGAATTCACAGAATTTCGTTCAGCAGTAGCCTGAATGCAGTCAGTTTGTAGGCTCTTTTCCAGGTCTGTAAAGATGATTCCTGTCATAGGTTACGGACAAATGTAGAAGCCAAACCATGAATGATATTTGTGTTTGACATATATTTCTCTCTCTCTCTCTTGCATAGATGTATCATGAATGTAACCTCCTGCCAGTTCAACAAACTGAAACCTTTTCCACGGTACAGATGCTCTGTCTGAGCCAGAGCCGATAAGCTTAGGCTAGATTAGAACTTGTTTTTTATCATATGAAACTGTGACAGGTGTCTGTTAGACAGGCCAGGAATCTGCCAGTGAATGGAAAGTTCATCTAGGATTGCCTTCATCATGAATATCTACTAGATTTCCGGTCTTTTGGTACCGCCTAGTAAACAGAAGTTGGTCAACTTTGTCCATTAAAGCTTATATAATTTTGTATTAGGGGGGATACTCCAAGGAGATGTGTCTGCAATGATTTCTGCAGAACTAGTTCAAATTTAAAAAACTCAATCAACAGACATCAAATTTATTAGCATCAGCATTACTTCTTCAAATAAATTACTGATTTGAAGCAACAGTCTATTTTTCATTCTAAAGTACAGTGCACACAAGAACACACACACACTAGGGTCAATTTCATAAAACAATTGGTCTATGGAAAATCCATAGGAAACTGAAAAAAACCAGGGAATTGAAAAAATACATATTTCTAACACGTCCAAGGGAGCCCTGAACCTTAAAATGCACCATTGTCTATCAAATGGTAATTAAAGGCTGCTTTATATTGTGTAGGAATGTATTACTTCAGGGTTCCACACCAATAAATTTGCCATTAACTTAAAAAAAACACCAGCAGCTCCTAGCATATTGTAATGAGGTTCCAGGTTATCAGATCTGATCAACTTCGTCATCAACTATGTATAGGCAAGAGGCCAACTAAGGATAAAGAAGGTCATACAAACAGCCAGCGCCGCGGTGAGAAATATCTATTAAATTTTATTGGATACCCATTATATGGTCATAGACCTTCCTAGTCATTTCTAATAACTTTATATTTTATTCAACAGGGGTTGAATCAGCCAAAAAAAAATTTGGCAAAATTTGCAAAAATGAATTTTAGGGTTCAGCCTAACTCTTGGAATTCAGCCAAAAGCTGAATTTGGTTGAATCCCAAACTGAATAAAGGTTGGTGCAGCTCTGCTAAACAATAATTCATACTTGGAATATATAAACAAGCTCCTGTAAACTCTGCAGGCATATGGCTATTTGCAGCATATCTGTAATTATATAAAATAAATAAATAGAGCAATAATGCCTTATATTACTATGCTTTGCATGAACAACATGCTGCGCCTCATAATTTATAACAAGGCTGTAAAATGTTGGAAATAAGCAAAATGATGGAGATCCTAAAATACATTTGCATAACATAATTTTCTACTTTGAGACCTATGTGTTCTACATAGTATCTTATTCTAAGGATGTAACCACAAGCCCCACAGTACAGCACATTGTTTTCTATTTGGGAAATCTGTTTTACAGCTCAGTTAAAAAAAATACCTTACATAAAATTAGGATAAGCTACTGGCTGCTGGATAATAATCTGTATAACTAGCATGTTGATATCATATTGTTTTAATGTGAAATAATATGAATAGTAAATGTTACCAAGAAATTTTATGACCATAGCAGCGGTTTACAGGCCTTTTCTGTTAAATTTCCCTTTCGTTTTCAAGGTAGAATCGGCCAGATAGAGCAACAGTTTCAGTCAAAGTTCCAAAAATATTTGGGATACAAAAATTGTTCACCCCAAATTTTACCTCTAATTAACCCTCAAGCTGGGCTTTCAGGAAATTCTAAAAGAGTTCCATACACCTGGAAGTTCTATAACCTGTATGAAAGCACTCAGCTTTCAGCTTTGTTTCTTTGCATGATCATGAAACTCCTTGGTAACTTATCCTCATATTTTAAAATAGGGAGCACAGTATTCACTGTGTGATGCTCAGGGGGAGGTTGTCACATCAAGTATAGATCACTGGAGACCTAAAACATTACTACTAATCGATCATGCACATTAGTATGACAAAAGTACTTACTGTATTTCATTGCGTTATTGAAGTTCTTGGCCTTTTTATAATACAGAATACATCAGCATTGGTTGTAAGTGCTTAATGTTTGCATATCACCTTACCAGTCTGATGTGGCGCTTTAAGTGCATGTAGACTGACTGCCCTGTTTTCCTATAATGCCGCTCTACATGTTCTCTGCCAAATCCAAGGAATGTGCTCATGCACACATACAGACCTCCATCAGACTCCTAAAAAGAAAATACGTTTTGAAAAATCAGCAGGGTATCTAGGAATGTTGAGGAAGCACATTGCAGAGATCACAGAAGCTTAACTAAGTGAAAACAATGAAAACAGGAGTCCACCATCCCAAGATTGCCCCTAAAGCTTGAAGTTTTCTTGGCTTTATGATGCTTTACTACTGTACAGGCAAACACCTACATAGGCAGACAGTTTTGTAATACCATTCTGTATAAGCTATATGAAAATTGCAAGAGCAAAACACTTGAGAATTGTCCCTTGTGCCACACTGAAGGGTAACATTGTGGCTTGCCAAGACTGTATAGGCAGCAGAACCTATTCACACACTAAAATTTTGGCAAGTCATTTATGGAAAAGAATGTATTACAGATAATTAACCTAAACTAGGGTAAGAGTATTATACCAAAGAGGTGTCAGAACCAGGTATAATGTCTGATAGTGTTTTAAAATGATGGAACTTACAAAAAGGTGGCCATACACACACCAGTAAAACTTCAAATATATTTCATGTGACTTTCAGTATGCGCACACTGGCTGCACAATACTGAATAGGTACTGTGGAAATTTGTTGGTTTGAAAATGTCATCTGCCATTGTTACATGAGAAAGTGAAAAGAAACCGCATCTCCTAATTACTTCCTCCAGCTGCAATCATTTAGGCTATCAGCTACAACAAGTTCAACAATAGAAAGGTGGCCATGCTATATATTGCCCCTAATATATTTTCAATCACTCCTGCCCCAGGCCGTTAAATGGATATGGTACAGGACTGGCCCATGTATAGTCTTCTTAATAAAATTAACGTGACAGCACAAAAAACACATTTTGCACCTACTCTTTCATTTGTAGTCTTGGTTGCAAGGTCATTGAGTATCAAGGATTAATCATATTGGTAGTGCTTCTGCCATGCATGTATTCATGTATGTTATGCATATGTATTTACAGTAAAATTCCTGTCAATTCATATCTTATTTTGTTTACAAGTCCAGAGTTTTGCATAATCATCATAATCCTTGATTAGCTGCTAAGGCATAAATTGTACCATGTAAATGATTTCCTTGTATTTTACCACTATTATTTTTTACTACCATGCTTTATAAAAAAAAAGAAAAATTATTAGTGAAAAATTCTATGTAAATCCATGCTTTGTGCCTTATTTAAAAAGAAGTGGCATATGATATATTAATGGTAAAGGCTATCAGTCAAGCTGCCTGTTAGTAAACAATAGCCAAAAGAGTCTAAATTATAGTTATTACTTTCCCTTTAACAACTGAGCACTTAAGAGTGTGATTGTACTTGAATATTCCATAGAATGACCTATAAAAGCAATAGAAATAATACACATTGCTTTGGTAAACAGTGCAATTACTAGTACCAAGGGCATTCAGATACCAAGGATATTTTCCTTCATATGTTTTCAGCACTTGCTGACAGTTACATTGTGAAATGGATCTCTCATGCCCTGCTAATGTCACAGGCAGGCCAGGATTTGTGGGCAGAGGCAACAAAGGGCTGGGCTAGGGTGGCAAAAATCTAATGGTGGCATGCCGCCTGCTTTCTGCATCTGACAGTTATGTGAATCTCCAGCCCAGCGATTGGTGGGGAGAGGTGTGTGCAAGCGAGTAGGGGTGTTTGCGAGTGGAAGGGGTATGGGAAAAGTGGGTGGGAGTTGCGAGGGGCCTAGGGATGCCCGATCTGAAAATCCAGCCCTAATCACAGCTTCCAGCTGCGAGCAGCGTAAAAGCACATGGGATTGGTATACTGGCACACCTAAACAAAAAAACATTTCAGGAAAACTTTATTGTGACATTTTAAAAGGTCCTACACATCTTTTTGTCAGTAGATATTTAGGTATTTTGGTATTTAGGGGTATCCATTTCCTGAGATAATTTTTCTCTCTCATGTTATATTTAAGGTAATGACTCATAAAGCAAGATGTCTTTCCATCCCACTAGTAACAGTGTACAGTATGTAGTAAACCAAGCAATTATAATGAAATGACATAATGGAATAGCTGCTGCATCTTATTGCCACTTTGTTTATAGCATCTTGCAAAAAGCTAAAGCAATTAACAGTCCATAGATGGTTTAGAAATGAAATTTTATGCGCATTCACCAGTTGCTGTTAAACTACAACATTCTACTCAAAATACAGCACAGTTTCCCAAGGCAATAGAAAATTAAACATCCTGCAAAGAGCAGTCAAAAAAAAAAGCAAGAGCCGCCTCGACTCCCTGCCAAAATGTCTCCTGAAATGCAATGAAATGCAGTTCGTTTTCTTTCATACTTTTGTTTTCCATCCTGCTTCAGAGCAAACTGCTGTTTCTATATTTAAAAGTTTCAAACAAACATATATTTTTGGCTCATAAGAAATCCTTTTTACAACTCTATCACTTGCATCTAAAAAAAAAAAAATTGTGTATTTTTCTACCAAAGGTTTCCACTTGAAAATGCCTGTTTTAACAGAGGTTTATGATACTGGGAATGTCTTAACACCCTCATCCTGCAGTGGAACCAAGAAAGACTTTTTCATATAAAAGTATATATTACAAGTATGTGAAACGTTATCTGGAAACCCATTATCCAGAAAGATCCAAATCAGGGGAAAGCAATCCCCTGCAGAATTCTTTATAATAAAATAGTTTTAATTTTTAAAAATGACTTCCTTTTATATATATTGTACCATATACAGAATTCTGCATTTTGGGAGAGCCTGTAATTAGAATTATAGGGAAGATATATCAAAGTACAAACAGAGAATATATTTGTCCCTTGGACTGATTCAGCAGCTTATCGACCTGTGTAGGGGCAGGAACAAGGGGCATACCCGAAATGCCAGATATCGATCGGGCAGGTTTAAAGAATAAGTCGGATCAGGGACCGCATCTGCTCTTGATGCGGTCCCTGAACCGATTGCCCCATTGCCGCCATTATAATTTGATCGTTTGGCCCCAGGGCCAAATGATCGAATTAGCCTACATTTTCTCCAATATCGCCAAGCAAGTGGATATTCACATGTATGGGCACCTTAATGCTATTTCTTTGTTAGTGTGTAAGGAAGCACAGACTAAGGGGCTGATTTACTTACCCACGAACGGGTCGAATGGAGTCCGATTGCGTTTTTTTCGTAATGATCGGTATTTTGCGATTTTTTCGTATGTTTTGCGATTTTTTCTGATTCTTTACGAATTTTTCGTTACCAATACGATTTTTGCGTAAAAACGCGAGTTTTTCGTATCCATTACGAAAGTTGCGTAAAAAGTTGCGCATTTTTCGTAGCGTTAAAACTTACGCGAAAAGTTGCGCATTTTTCGTAGCGTTAAAACTTAACGCTACGAAAAATGCGCAACTTTTCGCGTAAGTTTTAACGCTACGAAAAATGCGCAACTTTTTACGCAACTTTCGTAATGGATACGAAAAACTCGCGTTTTTACGCAAAAATCATATTGGTAACGAAAAATTCGTAAAGAATCAGAAAAAATCGCAAAACATACGAAAAAGTCGCAAAATGTTCGTTTTCAAGTCGGAACTTTTCCAATTCGGGTCGGATTCGTGGGTTAGTAAATCAGCCCCCTAATGTGATAAATATTATTACAGTACACTTGCTTTTCACAAGTGAATCTTAACTGCAATAATGATTCATATGTATGAATGTTGGTTCATCCATATATGGTTTTTCAGGTTCTGGGCTACTGAATGCCAAACTAGCACTTCATTGTTTAACTTGGAACATATTTTTTTTTCCTTCTATTTACTGTCCCACATAGGGTATTCTTACACCTAGGGGCTGATTTACTAAGACACGATTTCAAATCCGAATTGGAAAAATTCCGATTGGAAACGAACATTTTGCGACTTTTTCGTATTTTTTGCGATTTTTTTCGGCGTCTTTACGATTTTTGCGAAAAAACGCGAGTTTTTCGTAGCCATTACGAAAATTGCGCAAAGTCGCGATTTTTTCGTAGCGTTAACACTTGCGCGCAAAGTCGCGCCTTTTCCGTAGCGTTAAAACTTAAAAGGCGCGACATTTCGCGCAAGTTTTAACGCTACAAAAAAAATCGCGACTTTGCGCAACTTTCGTAATGGCTACGAAAAACTCGCGTTTTTTCGCAAAAATCGTAAAGACGCCGAAAAAATCGCAAAATACCGATCATTACGAAAAAAACGCAATCGGACGCATTCGGCCCGTTCGTGGGTTAGTAAATGTGCCCCCTAGACAGTATAGGCTAAAAAGAGTGACAGCAGGCAGCAGCTGCTCAATTACTACCTCACTGCTGTAGAAAAAGAAAAAAAGTGGGTTTCCATTGTTCATCAGGTATCCGAAAAACATGAACCCAAGTATTGTACAATATTACAGCAGCCCAGTTATGGTAAATTAATCAAGTAATGTATAGTTCAGTCTTCTTAAACCATGGTAATTAGCCAAGGGTTGGGGACTTCTGTTATTCAACAGTTTTAAGGAAAAGAGTCTTTAAAAAGGTTACCCATCTAAACCCTCCACATTTATTTGGCATTAGCATGGAGGAAATAGGCTCAATGTGCCCATTACATACTTACGTTATACATATATTTTATACACATACATATATGTTTATAGTTATCCCTTATCTGGTAACCCATTATCCAAACAGTACAGTATTTGTATTTGTGTATTTTCCTTCAGTGCCCTGGAATTAAAGTTCCATAAAGTTCCATAAAGACCACAACACCATGGTTAAAAAGGATGCCAAATGGGAGTTCCTCTTCTATCTTCACCCACAGAGACAAAAACATTAATGTTTGCCAGGAGTAAAATACAGCTCCTTCAGAATTTAAAGATGCCAGCAAAAGCTAATTTAATAGCAGCCTGTCCCTGGCTGAGGGTTGAAATACTTAAATGTGTATTAACACTAACCCGGATGATTTTAACTAACCTGCCTCTCATTAGGCAGCTTCTGTTTGGCCTTACACCACCTGCAATATATGAATTCTTATTTGCAAACTTAAGCCACAAGCCACAAGCCACAAGCAAGCAACAGACACTAAGGGGCTGATTTACTAAGACACGAATTCCGACCGAATTGGAAGAATTCCGATTGGAAAACGAACATTTTGCGACTTTTTCGTATTTTTTGCGATTTTTTCGGCGCCTTTACGACTTTTCGGAAATTATCGCGACTTTTTCGTTACCAATACGATTTGCGCGAAAAAACGCGAGTTTTTCGTAGCCATTCCAAAAGTTGCGATTTTTTCGTCGCGTTAAAACTTGCGCGAAAAGTTGCGCTTTTTTCGTAGCGTTAAAACTTAAAAGGCGCGACGTTTCGCGCAAGTTTTAACACTACGAAAAAATCGCAACTTTTTGCGCAAGTTTTAACGCTACGAAAAAATCGCATCTTTCGGAATGGCTACGAAAAACTCGCGTTTTTTCGCAAAAATCGTATTGGTAACGAAAAAGTTGCGATAATTTTCCGAAAAAATCGCAAAATACCGATCATTACGAAAAAAACGCAATCGGACGCATTCGGCCCGTTCGTGGGTTAGTAAATGTGCCCCTAAGCGATGACACAATGGTTTGCTAATCAGCATCCTCTGTATTGTCAAGGTGCTTACCTTTATCCAGCACAGATCTTAGAGCTATAACAGCAAGCTATACCATGCAGTCCTTTGCAAGATATTTATAGTTAAATAAAGAAATAGTTTTTTTGAACCTGGTGCAAACTTTGCACTTGTTTTTACATAACCCACTCCCAAACACATAGATGCCAGAGAGGAACTGGAGGTTTTCCCAAGCCTTGCATCTCCAATGTTTTGTGACTGCCAACACTTCTGATGTAGGTCTCTTTTGTTCTGCACCTGTTATTTAGAAAACAGCTGCTTCTGAAAACCATGCTAAACCTCCTCTTGACCAAGCCCTGAAACACTTATCTGAAATAGACCTCCATGCATGATGGCTAGCTGTACTGCGTACTGCATATTATATATCCACACTATTTATCTGTTATGGTTTCTAAGCATTTTATAGCTTTAGGTAACCTGTATTTGCACATACTTCATATCTGACGACAGGAGCTGTACCTACAAATATTGCAGCACTTCTTATCTGAGTAATGGCTTAGTGCTTTAGCCTGGCACCTTTAAGGTAGGGTAGTGTAAGTAACAGGTACAGCAAGTGGGTAGGCCTCCCACTCTCTGCTGCATGATGCACTATAAACGACTTAGCAGCAGCAATTGCAGGAAATGGACCTTGTGAGGCAGTAATTGTCAGCAGTTTGCCATGTTTCTTGAGTGAAAGGCATTAAAATGCTATTCTTATTTCTTGCTGCTATCACAACAAGTATGGTTCCTGTGACATGTGATCTAGGCATTTAGATATGTGAGCCCATCTAAAGGCTAAAATTAGCCTATCATGTGAGCACCATGCTTACTGTATAGCATATATGTGTTTGTTAGCATATTCACATAAATATTTATCATTATTATACATTTATGGTTATTAACTCGTTTCAGCACTTCCTGTTAAGCCAAAGTGCCACCTGCCACAAGTGTTAAATAGACCACCTATAACAAGCCTCTATACTGGTGCTGTTCTCAATGTGCAGCACTGATTGCCAATAGGTAATTAGAAGGTGCCCAGTACCCAAAACCCTTTCATTCACTGTGCCACTTTAAGTAATGCACCCAGTACATTTCACATTATATCACTTTTACATAGAGTGCAAGGTTAATAAAAAAAAAATAACTATTCAATCAGGTTCAGTAGTAGGTACTATAAACCAAAAACACAAAAGGTAAGTTGACAGCAAAATCTCATCCTCACACAGTGTATAGATATTGGTAGGGAATCGTTGGGCCATAAAAGTAATAATTGTCTGAAAAAATTATGTGTAATTTTAACTTAACCCTGCATTTCTTCTTGGCACATATTCCCAATAAACAGTTCTTCATTTTAGTTAAAATTGTTTAGGACAAGTCTGCAGCTGGGTATAACTACAGATCACTACATGAAATTAAGATACCTTACTATGCAGAACCAATTTGCATTAAAGTCAGCTGTTAATATTGCTACAATAGTTACCAATATTCCATAGACGCTCCTAAGAAATGAATCAACTAATAAAGCCATTCAGAGGCTGCAACTGGATTACTGTGCAGTTAGAAACACCAGAGAGAGGAACATTTAAGTTTAAAACTTCAATTTTAGAAAAACAAGAATCAAAAATAAAGAAAACAAAAAAAAAAACTCTTGATTCTGGTGTACTATCTGAAAACAACTGAAAGGGCAAAATTGTTTTGAAGGTGAACATCCTCTTAAAGGAAAAGTGACACTAAACATTTTTAAGTAAAAAAAGTATTCTACCCTGCCCCAATAATTGCCCTATCATGCAAACCATTTATTAATCTGAATGCTTTATTAGAAAATACCGGTTCTTGGCTTCCAGTCATTTGAAAAAAGGCGATATGGCGATGCAGGGGAAGCATCCAATATGCCACAATCGATTGATCGAGCCTAGCCTTCCTTCTGTATAGGAAGGAGTCAGGCTAGATCAATTGGGCAGGGTAGAATAGATTTTTTACTTAAAAATTATTAGTGTTACTTTTCCTTTAAAAAAAAATCTGCCATATGTTTGTCAATCTATCCAATACCATTTGGGTGATAAGGTGCACTTGTACACTTTACTATACCAAAAATGTGTATATATCTGCTGCAAAGATCAGTAGGACAAGTCTGGCATCCACCAGCTATCCCAGCCACTCAATTGCCCACTAGATATTGGCTCTGTGCAAGCATTATTGTAGATACCACTTCCTCCAGTATATGACAAAAAAATATATATAAAAAAGTTGCAGATCATAGGATCCATGATGTTGATATTTATAATGATTTGCCCTTTGTGTCTAGCATTTGGAAAACTTTTTTTGGGGGGGGGTGGGGTATTATGGAATTAAAAGTACAGGTATGGGAGTGCTTGGGACCTGGGTATCTCCACAGCCTAGGTCTGCTAAAAATATTTAAATAGTAAACAAACCTAATAGCATTGTTTTGCCACCAATATGGATTCAAGCAGCTTGGCTTGGCCAAGTACAAATTACTGTTTTATTATTACAGAAAAACAAGAAATCATTTTTAAAAATTAGAATTGTGGAACTCTCTGGGAGATGTCCTTCCCATAATTTGGAGCTTTTGCATAGTATGTGTGCACATGCAGGGTAACAACGCGGAAGGGAGGAGAACATGCGTGGTAACCACACTCCAGGGAACAAGCATCAGTGATGAGTGGGTGGTGAGGGGGATATGGGCCTGGACAGGTAGGCTGACAGAACCGGTACATACCCTTAATGTAAAAAAAGGACTCAAACATATCAAACATATCAAAATGGACGGGATGTAAAAAAAAAAAACAAATCAAACTTTAATTCCATTTAAGGGTCTAAATTTTAAGTTCTGATAGCTTCAAGCCCGGACTGGCAATCTGTAGATTCTGGCAAATGCTAAAGGGGCTGCTATAAGATGCCATAGACAGTCAATATTTATTGAGCTGCTGGGGGGGCTGTTTGTGCCTCTGTGTACTTAAAATACAAGAGCCTATTCTAAATCCCAGTCCTTACCTGAACAGTATTCTTAAACATAAGATACTCTTTTCAAACTCTAACCCTGTCAGGGATGCTATTGTGTTTGTGTTGTGAAAATATATTGTGTTTCTACAAATGCAAACCAAAGGATTTACCAGCTGAAGACGCACCCCAGCTGCCACTAATATGATCCCCCACTGTCATGTGATAGGAGCAAGATAACAAATGCTGTAAATTTAAAACTGCTTTAAAGGAACAGTTCAGTGTAAAAATGAAAATGGGCAAAAAAGATGTGGATATTTACACAAAATGCATACTTGAGGGTTTCTGCACCGATCCACTCTGTGTGCCTGCACCCATGCCGAATCCACAGGCTGAAAACTGCAAGCCAAGAATCAGCCCCCTGTGGCATTAGCCTAAGACAGTGCTGTCCAACTGGCGGCCCGCGACCCCCCTCTGTGTGGCCCCCCACCTGTTTGGCTGCTTTGATGGCTTACTCTTGTGTAAGCTTTAAATGGTATCAGTACTGTGATTAACTGCACCCCCTGCATGGTTGTCACCTCAGATTCAGGCTATAATCAGGCTGTATTGTTTAAATATGTAATTCCTTGTGTTGTTCACACCTTTTAATCTCTGCATTGTTCACCCCCTGCAGTGTTCACACCTCAGGCTCAGGCTGTAATCATCCATATTATTCCCCTGTTCACACCTCAGGAGCAGTAGAAACCCACAAATAATCCCTGCACACTACAAAAAGAACATATACTGAGGTGGTACTGCAATTAAAAAGTTTTTTAATATATAGTTATTGTGCAGACTGTAGGAGCAGTGCCAGCATTGTGTCACTGTAGGTTGCCTGTGTGTGCCATACACACAGGCATCATAGGGCAAGCAGAGTATGGCACACACAGGCATCATAGGGCAAGCAGAGTATGGCACACACAGGTAGGGAAGGCAGAGTATGGCACACACAGGCAGAGTATGGCACACACAGGCAGAGTATGGCACACACAGGCCAAGTATGGCACAAACCAGCCAAGTATGGCACACAGGCAGGGTAGGGAAGGCAGAGAATGGCACACACAGGCAGGGTAGGGAAGGCAGAGTATGGCACACACAGGCAGGGTAGGGAAGGCAGAGTATGGCACACACAGGCAGGGTAGGGCAGGCAGAGTATGGCAGGTTTTTGCTGTACTACAACCATTAATATGGGTATGGTCATGTGATAACATGGGTGTGGTTTCAAGTGGGTGCGGTTTCAAAAAGGGGAGTGGTCAAAACTGGCTTCCATTATCGGCCCTCCACCACGTAGGTCGGAAAAATTCCGACCCTCGGTACAACAGAAGTTGGACAGCACTGGCCTAAGAGAATGAACATCTTCCAGTAAGCCATGGTTCACTTTTGATACATGCTTCTGAAGCCAATCTGGTAACTTGATTTGAAAATCCCATACTTACCATCAAACACTGACATTCAAACTCATCATGAAGATTCTGTATCCTTTTTGAAACGTGACTCAAGTTGGCCTTTTGACCCAAATTTCAGTTTAGAATTATTTAATGTGTGTAATGGAGTACAATGCTTCATTGTCTGCTTCTAGAAAAGTATATTTTATAAAAATTGTAGTAGTCCTTTAAAAATATAAACTATTAACATTCACTATACAGGTATAGGACCGATTATTCAGAATGCTCGGGACCAAGGGTATTCTGGATAAGGGGTCTTTCTGTAATTTGGATCCCTTACGTCTACTAAAAAAACTATAAAACATTAATTAAACCCAATAGGACTGTTTTGCATCCAATAGGGGTTAATTATATCTTAGTTGGGATCAAATAGAAGGTCCTGTTTTATTATTACAGAGAAAAAGAAAATACGTTTTAAAAATCTGAATTATTTAATTAAAATGGAGTCTATGGAAGACAGGCTTTCCGTAATTTGGAGCTTTCTGGATAATGGGTTTCTGGATAACGAATTCCATACATGTACTATTCCTCATAAGTGTAACTAGCTAAACAACATACATATACTCCAGTGAAAAAAAAATCCAATTCCAAATTACCATATAAGTTGGTGGAAAAGAGTGTTATCACGCAGCACTCCGGCTTGGGGATATTCTTGTTTAATGTGCTCACAACTATTTGATCTTCATAATGCCCCATTAAATTAAATGGAACATAAGCACTATTACATCCAAAAGCTATACATCTGCCCTTCAGCAGAAAATCAGATTTAAAAGAAAAGAGGAGATAAAGAATGGCTGCAGGTTATCTATCAGTGTTTCCTGTAGCAAAATAGGTATATCAAACATTGTCACATGCTAGAGGAAAGAAATTGAATAATTACTCTAGCCAATGGTATTTTGCAATTTACAAATTCTTTAATAATGTACTGGAATGTTTAGAGAACCCCCGATATTTACCAGTATTATGGCTCAAAGGTTGTACAGACCGAGCTGTTTTACTGGGAGGATGAACTGCTGCCCGACACTTGAGACTTTAAGTGTGGGGATAAAAATAACTGTTCCAGCATATGTGATAAACGCCAGACAGCTGAGTCATTTTACATGAAGATTAAAGATTTTTAGATGGCAAAAAATGAAAAAGAAAAGCAAAATAACATGTGTGACCAAAACAAGCTTTATAACAAGTCTGTGAAATGTTGTGTGTGCTTTCTAAATAATCTCAACAGCCTACAAACATTTTGATCTACAAATTCCAGTAACAGACCACTATCCTGCTTGTTGTGAAAACTAGAACTTCAGTGCCTAACTAATGCATACTTTCTGGTTTTCATGCTTTGGAGAATAACCCCCATATGCAGGGGATGAGGCAGTAGTGCAGTGCACAATCCTGGGCGTGCATAAGTGCTGCTCCATGTAATGTAAGGTTACCAGATCAAATTAAAAGTCAGGAATACTGCAGATTTCATCCAAATAGTGTTTTCCTTCTATCTGAATAATTTGGTAACATTACTGTGAGAGGGAAAACAAATGCCCTGTAATACAAGCAGCATAAAACTGAACTGTTTGGGGTATATTGGCCATTTAAAGGTTTTGGTGCTTCTTAGGCAATTTCTGCCAGTCAGTTCTATGCCTGCTTTAGGGCAATAGCATATCTGTGTGATGACTATTATACTCTTGTAAAGTAGTTTAGCTAATTTAACACACATTTAATTGTATTAAGAGCGCGGACAAGGATAATACTTATTTACTTCTTGTAAAGTTGTTTAACAGTGACTTGTCACCCACACATAAGCACTAAAACGTGTCCCATTAAGTATAGACTGCATATTTTTACATAGGTCACTAAAGAAAGCAGTGACAGGAAAAACATCCCATGTGCCATTGGCGTAAGCCTGCTACTTTGGTTTGGTAGCATTTATTAACAGGCTATGTTGTGTTGTTACAATGATTCAAATGTGAAATGATTGAAAGCCAAGCTTTAATAAGTCCACAAATAAAATGCATTGTTAATTTTAATGGCACTTTGTAGGGGATACACATTGCAAGAAACAAAAACAAATATGTAACAAATAAGACCCTCCAAACAAGCAGGGCTAGGAAATAACTAATTCATTGATGTTCAGCCTTGAATCCTCTAGCTGCAAGGCCCAGAACCCCGAACAGCCTTTGGAATGTGGTGTAACCTAGGTTTTGTACTAGGATTAGCCAATTCCTGGACCGGTTCAAGATTCTCCCCAGTTCTAGCACTTTTTACAGGATTTGGATTCAGCCAAACTGAATATGAACCCCTAAAGTCATGTGACTTTGGACAATTAAAGGCAACAATGATATTTGTAATTGTTGCAAAACACAACATCATGGATGAAAAACACAAGCAACCCCTAAAATGTAAAGCAATGTCAAAGCTAACAATATACAATTATCCCAAAGCACAACAATTATGGATAACCAAATAACAACTCTTCCAAACTATAACTACCAAAGCTGCTGGCACTTCCAGTACAACATACTCTGGATCCCCACAAGCCATGGATGGTATGAACAGAAAAGCAGGAACTACAGAAGAACTACACTACCCAGTGGGCTGGCTCCCTTCCCCTAACTAGCCACATTATTAGCCAATGTAGTAGCTTTGGGTCCAGCTCTTCCTACACCACAGAGGCTGACAGAGGGCTAGAATCAGATGCAGTGTCACTGTGGGAAGGAAGAGCAGGTACCACACGGCCATGTATCGTACTGCAATTGTATCAGAACACGGGAAAGGAGCGAATAACCCGGCTGGATTTGTTGCAGGGAGGGGGAAGCCAATCGCAGCGGCTGCGCATCTCCCTTCACGTGTTGTTGATCTCAGCTAAAGCCAAACAAGATGCATGCTGTGGGGAGGGGGAAAGACAAACGAGCTTCACTCACAGGGGAGTCATAAGAGAAGGCGCACTCCGTCTTGTAGACCCTGTCCCCTGACTTGGGTACCCTGATGGTGGGCATGTAAGGGACCAGCAGCTCTCCCAGGTCTTCAGCCATCTTCCCATTCCTGCTGCTCCCTAACAGTGCTGGGACTGTGCGCCCGGCTGCGGCCCAGGCATGGGAGGGCAGGACAGATGATGCTATTTTAATCCAATAGCAAGTCAGCCCAGCGCTGGGTCCTGCCGCTGCTCGGAGGGGAGGGGAGGTAGTTCGCTATTTATAGCAGACCAACTTTTATTTCTTTCTGCTGCTGGGCTACTGTGCCTCACAGCCTGTCCGACATTACCCCGGCACAGCAAGAGATCCCCCGCGTCATATTTCCTATTATATAGCGCTCAACTCAGCAACGGTAAAGGACCTAGCGCAGTAATAGTCATCCATGAGGGAGAAAAGTTGAATATCAGCGATCTAGGCTTTCTATACTGCCAGTACTACCCTCATACACTGCCCATGTGATTTCCAATCTGCGCATTTGGCCTCCCGAGAATTGCGCCGCTAGGGGGCAGCCTGACACGCCCACCTCCTGTGTTAAGTGACAAGGCGCACCTTATGTTGCTTAAAGCGTTGGGTTCACATGGTTGTTTGGCCAGTTTCTTGGAACTTTGCAGTTGATTTTCTTAATAGTACTTGAGTCTAGTTATAAAACTTTAACCCGTCCCATTTCTTCCTAATATTAAACAGTTTCTGCATTCTGTCACAGGGTAGGGCGTGCAGCGGAACAAACGCTGCAGAAGTCATTGGCAAATGCGTCAAAGGCTCCAAACATCGTTGAACAGAACTTTGCTGTTGCTCCTCTGCATAAAAATACAACTACAGTACTTTGAAGAAAGTGCAAATGATGCAGAAAAATGAAACTGCCCTTAAAGGAGTTTATGATTTGTTTTTTTAATGTTTTTCCTGCAAATCTCAGATTGTGCTGGAAGTAGCATTTCAAGAGCCTTGAAGGGCCATAACATGGACAGCCCTAATTTATAATTAAATGTCTGAAATATTGTCTTCTGCTGCTGCCTGTGTCGCCACTAAATATAAAGGAAAGAATTAGCAACGGAAAGTCCATATGTTCTGGAAGATTACCCCAATATTGTTCCACTTGACAAACCATAAATTTTGGTTTAGCCATTTTTAACCATGATTTGTGGTTTAGCACAATGGATGGGATAATCACCCTTGAGAATCTGCAAGTGCTGTACAGTCAATTTTTTTCTTTATTTATGTGAACGGGATGTTGCCATACACCCAGAGGCCACTAACAATTTCTTTAAGGTGATACTGGCAGGAAAAAAATACTTTTTAAAATATTAAAAGGGGTCTTCATCTTTAAGTTAACTTTCAGTATGATGGAGAGAAATATTTGGAGACAGGAGGTCTTTTTTAATTAATCATAGATTTTTAGTTATTTAAATATTTCTTTAGCAGCTCTCCAGTTTGGAGTTTCAGCAGCTATCTGGTTGTTAGGGTCCAAATTAGCTTAGCAACCAGGGAGTGGTTTGAATGAGTGACTGCTATATGACCTAAATCAAAAATCAATTTATGAAAATTAACAATAACGATGAAACTGTAGCCTCACAGAACAATAGGTTTTTGGCTGATGGGGTCAGTGACCCCCATTTTGAAAGCTGCAATGAGATAGAAGACAACAGCAAATAATTCAAAAACTATAATAAATAAATAAAAATCAATTGAAAATTTGCTTAGAATTGGCTATTCTAGCACAACCCTCACGCCCTTACACTCCTAGAGTGTGCTGGTATGATAGCTACACCTGCACCAATCTAAAGCCTCATTCATGGGGGCCCTGTTCCCTGATTTAACCAAGGGCCTGTCACCTTTACCCAGTCAACCCCATTCCATAGGTAGAAGCCAAAGAGGAAGTGTCACTCTTTTCCCAGCACTAAATCAAAGTGAAGCAAGAAGTGATCATCCTACCTGCTAGCCTATAGCATACCTATGTACACTGGTCAAAAAAATAAAGGGAACACAAAAATAACATCCTAAATCTGAATGAAATATTCTTATTAAATACTTCGTTCTTTACATAGTTGAATGTGCTGACAACAAAATCACACAAAAATGATCAATGGAAATCAAATTTATCAACCCATGGAGGTCTGGATTTGGAATCACACTCAAAATTAAAGTGGAGAAAAACACTACAGGCTGATCCAACTTTGATGTAATGTCCTGAAAACAAGTCAAAATGAGGCTCAGTAGTGTGTGTGGCCTTAGTGGATGGAGAGAGACATGATGTCCCAGATGTGCTCAATTGGATTCAGGTCTGGGGAACAGCGGCCCAGTCCATAGCATCAATGCCTTTGTCTTGCAGGAACTGCTGACACACTCCAGCCACATGAGGTCTAGCATTGTCTTGCATTAGGAGGAACCCAGGGCCAACCGCACCAGCATATGGTCTCACAAGGGGTCTGAGGATCTCAGTACCTAATGGCAGTCATACTACCCCTGGTGAGCACATGGAGGGCTGTGTGGCCCCCCAAAGAAATGCCACGTCACACCATTACTGACCCACTGCCAAACCGGTCATGCTGGAGGATGTTGCAGGCAGCAGAACGTTCTCCACGGCATCTCCAGACTCTGTCACGTCTGTCATGTGCTCAGTGTGAACCTGCTTTCATCTGTGAAGAGCACAGGGTGCCAGTGGCAAATTTGCCAATCTTGGTGTTCTCTGGCAAATGCCAAACGTTCTCCACGATGTTGGGCTGTAAGCACACCCCCGCCTGTGGACATCGGGCCCTCATACCACCCTCATGGAGTCTGGAGTTTCTCACCGTTTGAGCAGACACATGCACATTTGTGGCCCCGCTGGAGGTCATTTTGCAGGGCTCTGGCAGTGCTCCTCCTGTTCCTCCTTGCACAAAGGCAGAGGTAGCGGTCCTGCTGCTGGGTTGTTGCCCTTCTATGGCCTCCTCCACGTCTCCTGATGTACTGGCCTGTCTCCTGGTAGCGCCTCCATGCTCTGGACACTACGCTGACAGACACAGCAAACCTTCTTGCCACAGCTCGCATTGATGTGCCATCCTGGATGAGCTGCAGTGAGGATGACTTCACAGAAGTGTGATTGACTTTAAGTTACATTGTGTTGTTTAAGTGTTCCCTTTATTTTTTGCGCAGTGTATATACTTAGATTCTTCCACCCAGCAACTAAGGGAACTGAACCTGTGTTAGGGTTATAGGTATTCCAAGCCATAGGGACTATTAACCCTATGGGTCCTTACAGATGTAAAGCCGAACATACAGCAGATTGTACCAGTGAACTCCGTAAATGTATCTCACTACATATAATGAACCTTGAGTGTCACTATCCACTGCATCTTACTGCATATATTGTGAATGTAATATCAGTACTTACTGCAGGGTGAAATGCAGCCCTTTTCCCCTATCATGCTGTACTTCAAAGGTGCATGTAAGCACCAAACACAGGTAGAACACAGCACATTGAGTTCCACCTGCATCTGGTGCTTACATGTGTTTGTGTGAGTACAGTGAGATAGGGAATAATGGGCTGCATTAGTTCCTGTGTTCCAAAGGATACACCACAGGAAAATGCAGGTGCAGATGGTTGTGAGTATGAGCCCTTAGGTTTAAAAAGCACTCCCACCTACATTTCTGCACAGTTTTCCTGGAAGTCAATGGGAACTGCGATAGGTAGTTGGGGGGATCATTTTTACAACAGAAGAGTCGTCTGACATTTGCTTTAGGTCATTCTGTGTTTTTGGTCCATCTTTAACCTCCCCAAACAAAAAAATCACTCTCTGTCTATGAACACAAGGTTCCTTTCCCCTCCCTTCCTCAACACAGAGACAGAATCAATAATCATGTGTTTGAATTGGGTGAGCTGGTGACTCCCAACTTATTCTTACATTTTGATGTGTGGGTATCAGGCTGTGAGAATCCCTACAAAAGGATAAAGAAAACAATCAAGATCAGAGTGGGAGTTTTTATTATAAAAATGATCACTGCTGTTCAATAAACTATATAATATTTCAGGGTGAGGCATAATTAGTATAACCTCTGGACTCACAAAGAGTCATCCTTCAGAACTTAAGAGAGGAAAAAACCATTGTTGAGAAAACCGCCCTTCCCTTGTGGCATTAAGAGGTTAATGCAGTAACTGGAGGATTTGTTCCCATATAAAATGCTCATCGGCATCCTTATATTCTTGTTTTGGAGCAATGCATCTTCTCAGGAGAATGAGTCTACCAACTTTACACAAAATGTTTTGTGCAGGTAGTAATCATTCCAGGTGACAAGTTAGGGGCCGATCAGCAACAGCGTGTAAGGCCCCAACATCTCTCATTCAACAAATGCTGGAACTGCACATCGATCAGGATTCTAGCAGCTCTTTTATATTCCTCTCTTGGTCATGTGCCTGCCTAGGGTTTGTGGCACAGGAATTCTCTGGGATTCATCTGCCTCATTTAATTGTCTTCTAAACTTGCAACTTCAAAAATGCTGGAAATTAGCCTCTCTTTGTGTTCAATGAGATTTACATAAATGCATAAGCATCAGTGTGGGCCATAGTATGAGGACACTGGGGGAGGACCAGCAATGTTTTAGGGGGTCCCTGCCCTGGCACCAATGCAAAATGTAACCCCTGGCTACCAATGTTTTAGGGAGCCCTGCTACCAATGTCTGTGTGTCCTTTGTACTGATTGGAGGGGTCACTGTGGGGGGGCCATTGGGGGGTGAGGAGGGGGAGCCCAGAAAATTTAGTTGTGAGGGTCGCCATGATTTATGATGGCGGCCCTGCAGATACCATATGACATTGACCCAAAGTAAGTCACACACAGACTACTTATATTTCCTGGCCAATTTTTTAAATTTAACCTCTTTTCAAAATCAGATTACTTTACCTTTACCTAAAAGTCCATATACTGGTATAGTTTCTATTCTTCCTTTATATTTTAAGGCAGGAACCAGCCAACTACAAATCTCTATGCAGGACTAGAGTGTCAGGCACAGAGATTTGCAAGCCAAGTGGGTATCTTTCCATGTTCCTGTTTAGAATAAATTGAAAAAATAACAGAATTAAAGGGAAAGTTTAATTTTTGTGTTATAAAACTATTCATTCTCAATATTTTCTTTATATTTACCGTGTAAGTCCACAGTGCATTGGGCAGCTCCCTCTGCTATTTCCTTTTTTGCTATTGGCCTTCTCACAAAAATCCGGGTCTTTAAAGTAGAAAGAAAGGTAAAAACTAAGTAAGCTTTATCAGAAAGGTCTATGTAAATACACCCATAAGCACTCACAGAAATGCTGCACTGACTTCTCTGTCAAAAGATTTTTTGTGTCTGTAATTCATGTGCCAGAGACACGCATCTCCCTGCTGTCTCCTCTCTCCTGATCCCCCCCCTGAGGAATGTGGATCTGAGCCAGTCAGCAGGAAGCTGACTCATAGGGGGAGATTTATTAAGACACAAATGCTCGGAGTGTTCATTCGAACGATCCAAGCATATTTTCAACAATTTTTTCGCGCTTGCACAACTATTTCGTATGGCCGCGCAGCTTTTTCGTACACCTGCGTGAAAAATTCGGACAGGTTCTGCCCCTGTTCACAAATGTTCGGTACGAAAATTTCGGGACTTTCGGATCACCAATGTGATATTATCGTATCCAATCCAAATTTTTCCCATTCGGGATTCGAACTCATGTTTTAATGAATCGGCCCCATAGTCTGACAAACTGAACATGTTAACTTGCTTTCGGTCTCGGTGCAGGAGCGAGGCATTATGGAAGCTTTCTTTACACAGCTCACCGGTTTTTCTTCCTGTTTGGCTTCTGATCATCTGAACAGGTGAAATATGGGGAGACTTAAGGGCACTATTGAGATAACTGAAGGTATGCCTGCAGCTTGAGATTAACTCTGTTTTAAGGTTTTCAACATAAAATCTCTTAACTTTACCTGAAAGTCCATAAGCCTGTATAGTTATTATTTTTTCACCTTTCAAGGCAGGACCCAGCATGCTGCAAATCATTTTGCCGAACTGGAGTGTAGGGAACAGAGATTTGCAGTGTGTCAGGCAGCTCTCTTTACAATGAATAAAAAGAAACAGGATTAAAGGGAAAGTCCAGCTTAAGGTAGCCATACACTGTGAGATCTGCCAAGCAGGGATCAAGGGGGAGGCAGTGGCAAAACCATCCATCGAGCTTACAAAGAACGGGGCAGATCAAGTATTGCAGCCTTTTGGGCAGCTGAGGCAGGTGTTTCGGCAGATGCTATTTGGAAAGCAGTTACTTGGCCTTCCACTAATACATTTATCAAGCATTACAAAATAGATTTATTTTCTGCAGCAGATGCTCAGTTTGGACATGCTGTCTGTGTCACAGAAATAAATATCTTGCATTCATTCCCTCCCTTGGTATTGCTTTGGTATTTACCCATGTGTTTTAATATGCTGCCGGGGGATGACTAGGAAAGGAGAAAATTGTTTCATACTCACCGTAATTTTCCTACCTTTACCTGAAAGTCCATAGATCAGTGAAGCTCCCCTTCTTTCTTTCCCTTTGAAGGCAGGACCCAGCACGTTGCAAATCTCTGTGCCAAACTGGAGTGCCAGGCAGCTCTCTTTCCAAAATCCTGTTTACAATGAATACAAAGAAACAGAATTAAAGGGAAAGTCAAACTTAGGGTCTAGTAGGATTCACCCTCCACCCTATCCAATCAATGTGCAGTTTTACCAGGATTTAACAGAGGGGAAAACCAGTAAAATCTGGAGGCAGAAGGCTTGAAATAATAATAGTGCTTTGGATCATTATAAAGGAAAGCTACTGATTTGTATTCTTCTAATGTCTTGTATATGTGTGTGCCTGCCAAAGTACATTGTGTTTCCCTAAGTATATATAAGCCTGGATTTGTGTGTCTGTGACGGTGATGGGGTGGGTGGGTGTGACGGTGATGGGGTGGGTGTGACGGTGATGGGGTGGGGGGGTGGGTGTGACGGTGATGGGGTGGGGGGGTGGGTGTGACGGTGATGGGGTGGGGGGGTGGGGTGTGACGGTGATGGGGTGGGGGGGTGGGTGTGACGGTGATGGGGTGGGGGGGGTGGGTGTGACGGTGATGGGGTGGGGGGGTGTGACGGTGATGGGGTGGGTGGGGGGGTGTGACGGTGATGGGGTGGGTGGGGGGGTGTGACGGTGATGGGGTGGGGTGGGGGGGTGTGACGGTGATGGGGTGGGTGGGGGGGGTGTGACGGTGATGGGGTGGGTGGGGGGGTGTGACGGTGATGGGGTGGGTGGGGGGGTGTGACGGTGATGGGGTGGGGGGTGGACGGTGATGGGGTGGGGGGGGTGACGGTGATGGGGTGGGGGGGGGGGGTGGGTGACGGTGATGGGGTGGGTGGGTGGGTGTGACGGTGATGGGGTGGGTGGGTGGGTGTGACGGTGATGGGGTGGGTGGGTGTGACGGTGATGGGGTGGGGTGTGACGGTGATGGGGTGGGGGGGGTGGGTGTGACGGTGATGGGGTGGGTGGGTGGGTGTGACGGTGATGGGGTGGGTGGGTGGGTGTGACGGTGATGGGGTGGGTGGGTGGGTGTGACGGTGATGGGGTGGGTGGGTGGGTGTGACGGTGATGGGGTGGGGGGGTGGGTGTGATGGGGTGGGGGGTGGGTGTGACGGTGATGGGGTGGGGGGGTGGGTGTGACGGTGATGGGGTGGGTGTGACGGTGATGGGGTGGGTGGGTGGGTGTGACGGTGATGGGGGTGGGTGGGTGGGTTGTGACGGTGATGGGGTGGGTGGGGTGTGACGGTGATGGGTGGGTGTGACGGTGATGGGGTGGGTGGGTGGGTGTGACGGTGATGGGGTGGGTGTGACGGTGATGGGGTGGGGGGTGGGTGTGACGGTGATGGGGTGGGTGGGTGGTGACGGTGATGGGGTGGGTGGGTGGGTGTGACGGTGATGGGGTGGGTGCGGTGGGGTGTGACGGTGATGGGTGGGTGGGTGTGGACGGTGATGGGTGGGTGGGTTGGACGGTGGGGGGGGTGGGTGTGACGGTGATGGGGTGGGGGGTGGGTGTGACGGTGATGGGGGTGGGGGGGTGGGTGTGACGGTGATGGGGTGGGGGGGTGGGTGTGACGGTGATGGGTGGGTGGTGGTGTGACGGTGAGGGGTGGGTGGTGGGTTGTGACGGTGATGGGGTGGGTGGGTGTGGACGGTGATGGGGTGGGTGGGTGGGGTGTGACGGTGATGGGGTGGTGGGTGGGTGTGACGGTGATGGGGTGGGTGGGTGGGTGTGACGGTGATGGGGTGGGTGGGTGGGTGTGACGGTGATGGGGTGGGTGGGTGTGACGGTGATGGGGTGGGTGGGTGTGACGGTGATGGGGGTGGGTGGGTGTGACGGTGATGGGGTGGGTGGGTGGGTGTGACGGTGATGGGGTGGGGGTGTGACGGTGATGGGGTGGGTGGGTGGGTGTGACGGTGATGGGGTGGGTGGGTGGGTGTGACGGTGATGGGGTGGGTGTGACGGTGATGGGGTGGGTGTGACGGTGATGGGGTGGGTGGGTGGGTGTGACGGTGATGGGGTGGGTGTGACGGTGATGGGGTGGGTGGTGATGGGTGGGGGGGTGGGTGTGACGGTGATGGGGTGGGGGGGTGTGACGGTGATGGGGTGGGTGTGACGGTGATGGGGTGGGGGGTGGGTGTGACGGTGATGGGGGGGGGTGGGTGTGACGGTGATGGGGTGGGTGGGTGGGTGTGACGGTGATGGGTGGGGGGTGGGTGTGACGGTGATGGGGTGGGGGGGTGGGTGTGACGGGGTGGGTGGGTGTGACGGTGATGGGGTGGGTGGGTGTGACGGTGATGGGGTGGGTGGGTGGGTGTGACGGTGATGGGGTGGGTGGGTGTGACGGTGATGGGGTGGGTGGGTGGGTGTGACGGTGATGGGGTGGGTGGGTGGGTGTGACGGTGATGGGGTGGGTGGGTGGGTGTGACGGTGATGGGGTGGGTGGGTGGGTGTGACGGTGATGGGGTGGGTGGGTGTGACGGTGATGGGTGGGTGTGACGGTGATGGGGTGGGTGGGTGTGACGGTGATGGGGTGGGTGGGTGTGACGGTGATGGGGTGGGTGGGTGGGTGTGACGGTGATGGGTGGGTGGGTGGGTGTGACGGTGATGGGGTGGGTGGGTGGGTGTGACGGTGATGGGTGGGTGGGTGGGTGTGACGGTGATGGGGTGGGTGGGTGTGACGGTGATGGGGTGGGTGGGTGGGTGTGACGGTGATGGGGTGGGTGGGTGGGTGTGACGGTGATGGGTGGGTGGGTGGGTGTGACGGTGATGGGGTGGGTGGTGGGTGTGACGGTGATGGGGTGGGTGGGTGGGTGTGACGGTGATGGGGTGGGTGGGTGTGACGGTGATGGGGTGGGTGGGTGGGGGTGATGGGGTGGGTGGGGGTGATGGGGTGGGTGGGGGTGACGGTGATGGGGTGGGTGGGTGTGACGGTGATGGGGTGGGTGGGTGTGACGGTGATGGGGTGGGTGGGTGTGACGGTGATGGGGTGGGTGGGTGGGTGTGACGGTGATGGGGTGGGTGTGACGGTGATGGGGTGGGTGTGACGGTGATGGGGTGGGTGGGTGGGTGTGACGGTGATGGGTGGGTGGGTGTGATGGGGTGGGTGGGTGTGACGGTGATGGGAGAGAGAGTTGGGGGGTGGGTTGAATTGGTTAAGGGGTGGGGGTGACGGTTTAGGGGTGGGGGTGTATGTGACTGTTAAGGGGTGGGTGTGACTGTTAAGGAGGGGTTGGTGTGACGGTTAAGGGGTGGGTGTGACGTTAAGGGGTGGGGGTGGGTGTGACGTTTAAGGGGTGGGGGGGTGGGGTGTGACGTTTGATGGTGGGGGGTGGGTGTGACGTTTAAGGGGTGGGGGGTGGGGTGTGACGTTAAGGGGTGGGGGGGTGGGTGTGACGTTAAGGGGTGGGGGGGTGGGTGTGACGTTTAGGGGTGGGGGGGTGGGTGTGACGTTTAAGGGGTGGGGGGTGGGTGTGACGTTTAAGGGGTGGGGGGGTGGGTGTGACGTTTAAGGCGGTGGGGGGGTTGGGGTGTGACGTTTAAGGGGTGGGGGGTGGGTGTGACGTTTAAGGGGTGGGGGTGGGGTTGACGTTTAAGGGTGGGGGGTGGGTGTGACGGTTAAGGGGTGGGTGTGACTGTAAGGGGTGGGGGTGACTGATAAGGGGTGGGAGTGTGTGTGACGGTTAAGGGGTGGGTGTGACGGTTAGGGGTGGGGGTGATGGTTTAGGGGTGGGGGTGACGGTTAGGGGTGGGTGTGACTGTTATGGGTGGGGGTGGGTTGTGACTGTTATAGGGTGGGGGGGTGGGTGTGACTGTTATAGGGTGTGGGGGTGGGTGGTGACTGTTAAGTGGGTGGGTGTATGTGACTGTTAAGGGGTGGGTGTGCGTAGGGGGGTTGGTGTGACGTTAAGGGGTGGGTGTGACGTTTAAGAGGTGGGGGTGGGTGTGACGTTTAAGGGGTGGGGGTGGGTGTGACGTTTAAGGGGTGGGGGTGGGTGTGACGTTGGGGTGGGGTGGGTGTGACGTTTAAGGGTGGGGGGGTGGGTGTGACGTTTAAGGGGTGGGGGGGTGGGTGTGACGTTTGGGGTGGGGGTGGGTGTGACGTTTAAGGGGTGGGGGGTGGGTGTGACTGTTAAGGGGTGGGTGTGACTGTTAAGGGGTGGGGGGGTGGGTGTGACGTTTGATGGGGTGGGGGGTGGGTGTGACGTTTAAGGGGTGGGGTGGGTGTGTGACGTTTAGAGGTGGGGGGTGGGTGTGACGTTTAAGGGGTGGGGGAGTGGGTTGACGTTTAAGGGGTGGGGGGGGGTGGGTGTGAGTTTAAGGGGTGGGGGGGTGGGTGTGACGTTTAAGGGGTGGGGGGTGGGGTGTGACTGTTAGGGGTGGGTGTGACTGTTAAGGGGTGGGTGGGTGTATGTGACTGTTAAGGGGTGGGTGTGACTGTTAAGGGAGGGGTTGGGGTGTGACGGTTAAGGGGTGGGGGGAGGGGTGACGGTTTAAGTGGTAGAGAGAGTTGGGGGGTGGGTTGAAGTGTGGGTGTAAGGGGTGGGGTGACGGTTAGGGTGGGGGTGTATGTGACTGTTAAGGGGTGGGTGTGACTGTTAAGGAGGGGGTTGGTGTGACGGTTAAGGGGTGGGTGTGACGTTAAGGGGTGGGGGTGGGTGTGACGTTTAAGGGGTGGGGGTGGGTGGGGTGTGACGTTTAGGGTGGGGGGTGGGTGTGACGTTTAAGGGGTGGGGGGTGGGTGTGACGTTTAAGGGGTGGGGGGGTGGGTGTGACGTTTAAGGGGTGGGGGGGTGGGTGTGACGTTTAAGGGGTGGGGGGTGGGTGTGACGTTTAAGGGGTGGGGGGTGGGTGTGACGTTTAAGGGGTGGGGGGGTGGGTGTGACGTTTAAGGCGGTGGGGGGTGGGTGTGACGTTTAAGGGGTGGGGGGTGGGTGTTGACGTTTAAGGGGTGGGGGTGGGGTGACGTTAAGCGGTGGGGGGTGGGTGTGACGGTTAAGGGTGGGTGTGACTGTTAAGGGGTGGGGGTGACTGATAAGGGGTGGGAGTGTTGTGACGGTTAAGGGTGGGTGTGACGGTTTAGGGGTGGGGGTGATGGTTAAGGGGTGGGGGTGACGGTTAAGGGGTGGGTGTGACTGTTATAGGGTGGGGGTGGGTGTGACTGTTATAGGGTGGGGGGTGGGTGTGACTGTTATAGGGTGTGGGGGTGGGTGGTGACTGTTAAGGTGGGTGGGTGTATGTGACTGTTAAGGGGTGGGTGTGACTGTTAAGGGGTTGTGTGACGTTAAGGGGTGGGTGTGACGTTTAAGAGGTGGGGGGTGGGTGTGACGTTTAAGGGGTGGGGGTGGGGTGTGACGTTTAAGGGGTGGGGGTGGTGTGACGTTTAGGGGTGGGGTGGGTGTGACGTTTAAGGGTGGGGGGGTGGGTGTGACGTTTAAGGGGTGGGGGGGTGGGTGTGACGTTTAAGGGGTGGGGGGGGTGTGACGTTTAAGGGGTGGGGGGTGGGTGTGACTGTTAAGGGTGGGTGTGACTGTTAAGGGTGGGGGGGTGGTGTGACGTTTATGGGGTGGGGGGTGGGTGTGACGTTTAAGGGGTGGGGTGGGTGTGTGACGTTTAAGAGGTGGGGGGTGGTGTGACGTTTAAGGGGTGGGGAGTGGGTTGACGTTTAAGGGGTGGGGGGGGGTGGGTGTGACGTTTAAGGGGTGGGGGGGTGGGTGTGACGTTTAAGGGGTGGGGGGTGGGGTGTGACTGTTAAGGGGTGGGTGTGACTGTTAAGGGGTGGGTGGGTGTATGTGACTGTTAAGGGGTGGGTGTGACTGTTAAGGGGGGGAGGGGTTGGGGTGGTGGACGGTTAAGGGGTGGGGGGAGGGCGTGACGGTTTAAGTGGT